>NC_135481.1:174384167-174663995 GCF_052094955.1 Ictidomys tridecemlineatus
GGGGAAGGGCCAGGGTTCCAGGCCATCCTCTTCTGAGGCTGTCCACCAACGGTCAGGGACCTCTGGTGGGAGGCCTGGTGGGGCCCAGGCTCAAGAGGGGACAGGGACGTGTCTGGAGGCCTCAGTCCCCAGAGCTTCAGTCCTGCCAGAGCCACCCAAAACAGAGGGACACAACCAGGGCCTTTGAAGTCGGGGGCCCAGAAGCCAACGGTTGACGGCTGTCAAAGAGAGGCTGAGCTCTGAGCTCGCAGGTCAGGCTGCCCTGGCCGGGGTCGCCTTTCGGCCTAGTGTCCCTCCTCTGTGGACCTGCTGGCAATTTGCTGGGCAGGGCATGCCCCACATCTGAAACCCACATCAAGGCCGCTGCCTCATGGCCCGTCACAGACGCACCTGATTCTTTATTTGCTGATTTATTTTTGTGGTGCTGGGGACTGAGCCCAGGGCCTGGTGCAGGCCAGGCAAGCACCGCTGCACCGAGCCACGCCCCCCAGCCCACAGGCACATTTTAAAGTGTGCATTTGAAAACATTGTCCAGTCGGCCACATTTTTAAAATTAGAAGATGTCACAGACAAATATCTGGATTTCTGTGCTGTGGATCAGATCTGAGAACACGGGCCCACGTGCTCATGGACAAGAACGGCAGTACAAGAATCCCCATTTTTACAACCCCCCTGTGGCCAGCCCCCATGTTGCCTTTTTAGGAGACTGTAGTCGAGGTCCCTGGGGGCTTATGTACCTTATTTTAGCACACAGACCTCCCAATGGCCCTAGGAGATTGACAGCATCATCTCCCCATTCCACAAGTGACAAGCAGAGCCTCTGAGGCCAAAAGGAATCCAAACCCAAGCACCTGACTCCAGAGCCACACAAGGACACTTGTCGGTGGCGAGATGAGCAAAGTCAGGACAATGCACGAGCTGGCTGGTGGTCCTCGAACTGAACCCAGAGGCGCTCTATGATCAATCTCGTGAAGTTGCTGAGCCTGGCCTCCAACTTGCCATCCTCCAGCCCCAGCCTCCTGAGTATTGGGATGACAGGTGTGTGCCACCCCAGAGCCACCGTGCCCAGTAGGGGCTGTTTGTTTATCTGCAGTGTCTGGGACGGAACAGGCGAGGCAAGTGCTCGACCAATGAGCTACATCCACGGCCCACAGTGAGTTTCTAGAAAAGGAAAAGGAAAAGGCATCCGATTGGAAGTGGTGCCTTTTTCCTGACAGCATCGCCTTTCTGTCTCAGGGAGAGGGGTGTTTAAATGCTTCTATGTGACAATAAAGTGAACTCTCAGTGTCATTAGAAATGTCCTTCCCCAGCATAATAAAGAGCTGGCCAACCGAGGATGGGTTCCCAAGGCCCTCTGTGAGATCCAAGTCCAGGAGCCACTGCTCACCATCCAGCCCTCCTGTCCCCTCCTGTCCCCATGTGACAGCAGACTCCTGCTCCTCCTGGTTCAGTGCATGAAACAAAACACACAGCAATCGCCTCCAGGTGTCTCCTGTCTCAGAGACCCTCCCCAGCCCCGTCCCCCAGCCCCAGAGCCCTCCTCTGGCCTCTTGCTCCATTTATCTTATTCTTCCCCAAGTCACGGCTACCTGCACCCCGGCCACCCTTGCACCCCTAAAGTGGTTATAGAACAGGAAGAAGCGCTGTAGATGGCCAGAGTTGGAAGGGTCACCAGCTCCGCTTCCCAGAGGTGTGGACGAGCACAAGGCCTGGTCTCAGGTCACCACTGAGTGGATGGCAGAGCCAGCGCGAGGGCCCACAGCTCCTGGCTCCTCAGGGCTGGATCTCCGCACCATGCCACTTCCTCCCCGACACTGCGTTCTGGCCGGCTTGGCGCCTCAGTGACAGAGGACAGTGCTGGGCATGAGACAAACACTCGACAAGTACCTGCCCACTGGGGAGGCAGAGCACCGGGGGGGGGGGGGCACACAGGCTTCCCTCTCTTCAAGGGCCTCACTCAGTGTGTCACCTGCACCCAGCCTGTCAGCACCGGCTGCCCATCAGGTGGAGATGTGGCCCTGCAGGCCCCGGTGGCCCAGATGCAGAAAGAGCGTCTGCAGTTGGCTCAGAACTGCAGCCCCACTGCCCAGAGGGACAGCCCAGTCCTGCTGAGCAATCGCGGGGACTGCTTTCACTCTGAGTTCCTCCGGGAAGGACGGACGAGGGTGGACAGGGCCAAGGATCCCCCAAGCAAGGCAGTAAGCGGGCCTTCCAAGAGGAATTGAAGAGTCCAGCTTCTAGAATCCTCCAAGGACAGGGAAGGTTCTGGTCCACCCGGGGCCAAATGAATGGCCCAACTGGAACTGTGCCACAGAGTGAGCTTGGATGGCCCTCAGACGCTCTGGCCACCTTCTGAGTTGCTGGGGACAAGAACTAAAGGTCAGCTTGGCGCAGTAATGCACACCTGTAATCCCAGCCACTGAGGCCACTGAGGCAGGAAGATGACAAGTTCCAAGCCACCCTCAGCAAGAGCGAGGTACGAGCGACCCAGTGAGACCCTGTCTCTAAAGAAAATACAAACAGGGCTGGGGACGTGGCTCAGAGGCCCTGAGTTCAATCCCTGGTACCAAAAAAGTAAAAAAAGGGAGAGAGAGAGAGAGAGAGAGAGAGAGAGAGAGAGAGAGAGAGAGAGAGAGAACGCTCTAACAGTTCTCTAGAATGTTTTGGAGATGTCCTGAGCTAGTTGAACCTTTATTATCATTGTTTTTATTCCCAACCTCAATGTGCCACCTCACCAACACCGACCAGGCCCAGGGGGTAGGTGGGAAAGAGCACCCAGGCTTCTCTGCTCCCCTGAGACCCCGCGTCAGCACGCCTCACAGCTCCTGGGCATTTTTCATACTGACTGCTGGGTATCCAGCTCTCCCTGTTCCACGAGAACTTCTGGAAACCAGGGATCACCTCTGATTCTTTCCTGTACCCTGTGCTTTTCGCCCAGGACCCCACTAACAGACAACAGCAGATACTAACCAGCACCCAGCAGCGCAGGAGTCCAGCCCAGCCCCCAGGGTGGGGTGAAGGCACACTTGGGCCTCTTAGGGCCGGGAGAGGCACCCAGTTCGTTGGAGGGGTGGCAATGCTGACTCCCGGAGGAGCCTGGCTTACACGGTTACTGGGACAATGGGAGGCCTCAGACTAAAAGCAGGCCTTTGAGGCCCAGGCCAGCGGCTTCCAAGTTCTGTGACACATCAGCGGTCAGCCCCGGGGAGCCCTGAGCCCCTTTACCCTGGCTCTCTGGCCTCTAGGATTCTTATAAAGCGCTTGTGTGTTGGGAGGGTCTGAGGAGCAGATCCTCGGCCTGCGGAAGACAGAGCCAGCAAACAGGGCGCACTCAAAAGTGTGTCAGTCCTGACTGTCATTCGGACCCAGGCACCTTCCCTGGTCAAGGGGCACCCCGCCCCGTCAGAAAGCAGAGCTCGTGCCGAACTCCCCAACCGTGACTCACACACCCTTCAACCAGACCGGCCGGCCCTCGGCAGCAAGCCCGCGACCTCGCATCACCAAGCCTTCCCACCCTCCTGTCCCGACCCCTGTGCCAGTGTGCAAGGGCACCCTCACTTAGCCACAGCGGGGTTCATAAAGGAAAGCGAGTCAGGCCTCGTGGCAGGTTAACAAGGCCACCATCTCCAGCTGTGTCGCATGGGCACGTCACTTGGTCTAAACCTCGGTTTCCTCATCTTTCCAATAGGCCTAGGTTGTTCTGAGGCGTACGTGAGGTGGGTGTGGGTCTGGTATACTCTACACGTAACATCAGGAGGAATGAATAGTTACCCACTTGAAATAATGTCAGTCCTAAAGGAGCCTCAGCCGTCCAGCCCCGTCCCCTCAGTATAGCGATGGGGACGCAGAGACCTTGAGGGCGGCCTGGCTGAGCTAAGGCCGTGCACGTGACGAGGGGGTGGATGAGTGGGACCCGGGGCCTGATCTCCTGACCTCCTGCTGCCAGTCTTGAATCCTGCTCTGCTCCCTCCCTCCACACAGGGATGGCTGGGCTCACTCTCCCCAGCCCCTTCCCTCCACAGTCACGACTCACACTGGCCAAAGCCATCCGGACCCCTCCTTGGCAACATCACCACCCTCCCAGCACATGCGCCCCCTTTGGCCCTAGTCAGGAGCCCTAGAAGGACATGTCAAGTATCTGTTAGCCAATGACAATGGCAAAGCCGAGAGTATTAGTTATAATAATAACGATGACTGTGTCCTATACTTGAAAGCCCTCCTCCCTACAGCGCCCCTACCCAGTGCAGGATCTAGTCAACCCTGCTGCTGTAGGAAACATTTCTTCAAATATATTCAATCCAGCACTTATTGAGCATCTACTTTGTGCTCAACAGCACAGAGCCTGAAACACAGAGAGGAAAAGCCTCTGTCAGCAGGAGCTCACAGTAGAACAGGGATTTAGGGCAGAGCGGGGACACCATGGTTCCCTTTAGTCGAAATGGTGCAGTGGCAGCATGCCCTGCCCGCCCCAGTGGGGAACCTCTTTACCATGGTGTCCAAGGCAGAAGGCATCTGTGCAATCAACTGGAAAAGGCCAAATGGAGGCTGGAGACAACGCCATGGAGGGAAGATAAAGAAGAGAAAATATGGGTGCCCCAGACCTGACTCCCTGGTCTCAGGGAGAGACTCCTGGGAGGGGGGGTTCCTGTGAAATCCGAAAGTCTCGGTGCCCGTCCCCTTACCAACATGCAAGATCAGATGCTTCTGCTCCCTGGGAACCTCTGCCCGAGGATGTGAGGGGGCTCCAAGCCCAGGGCAGGCCTACACATGTTTCCTCGGGACCATCATTTGCTAGAGTGATGTCACAGCCCTGGCAGTGGAAATGTCTGCACCTCCTGGTTGCTGCCAAGGCCCTCAACCGGGTGGCCCAACACGTTCCAATATTCATTATCTCCTGGCAGGGACACCATCCTCAGGGATGTGGGAAAGACTGGCCCAGGAGGGGGAGGGGCAGCAGATTCAAGGCAGCCCTCCTCTCCTCTCTCCGGGTCCATCTCCCCTGAGCACCCACTATGTGCCAGGCATGGGCACCATCCCAGCAGCTTCCAGCAGGTACCCCTCTTCCCAGGTGACAGATGAGGAAGCTGAAACTTGAGGTGAGGCATAACAGCACAGGCATGTCACTGTAGACCTGTCTGACACTTCCAGTGCCAGGAGGCCCACAAGGTCAGCGTTTCACTGGAGAAGTCCAGAGCTGAAAGGCACTAACCCAGGGAATCCCAGTGAATCCACAGACCTGAAATCGAATGGCTTTGGTAGGGAGGTCCCCCTGACAAGAGCAGCTTGAGGGGTACCCTAAACGGAACAGACCATTGAATCCAACTCCTGCCTGGAACACAGCAGACAGACACCCACGCCCGGAGCATTTTAAGATGGCTACTTGTCGCCAACTAGCAAGTTCAGGGCCTAGAACCGCGATCTCTAGCACTTTTCCTCACCCCACTCCACGCAGATCATCTTTCCTAGGAAGCTCCTCCAGCCCAGCCCAGCCCACACCACCAGATGGGCAGAGAAGGCTCAGGGAACAGGCAGCATGTGACCAGGCCTCTCCTTGAGTCTGCAGGGCTGAGGCAGGGAATCTGGGGCTCCCCAGGCTGGTAGGTGTCGCCCACAGCCCCCTCCTTGCTGGGGAGTGGAGGAGAGTGCGGGCACCCGGTGCAAGCTCAAGGGAGACTGCAGCCCACTCTAGGAGTCCTGGACAGACACTGCGGAGCTCGGAGGCTCCCGGAGGGAAAGGTGGGGAAGAAGCAGTCATTGGCACTTGACCTTGGAGTAGGTGTGGGGTTCCGTCCTGCTCCCACCCCCAGTACCCTTGCTCCTTCTCCAAGAAGGAAAAAAAGAAAAGAAACCCCGCCTGTTTGCCAAATACCACAGGAAGACAAACAGGACGGGGAGGGGGCGCTCCCTGGCAGCGCTCGGGTGTCGCCCACCTTGGGCACCCCCTGCTGCGCTCGGCATCCTGTCATCAGTCAATCTCAGGCTGGGGTGGGGGCGCTTAGGAAGATGCAGGGGACTGAAGGGAGGGCAGGAATGAGTCACGCTTAATCCCTCTCGCGGTGTCCTCGGAGGGATTCTGTCGCAGCGAGCGGTCGCCAGCGGCCCCCCGGCCCGGGCGCCGGAGCGCGGTCCCTCCCTCCGGCCGCGGCCTCCTTACCTGAGTCCACTCGCCCTCCGCAGTCCCGCCGCCCGCACCGCTCCGGCCGGGCTTGGCGCAGCGCCTCTGCAGTCGCCGCTGCAGCCGCCTGGCCCTGATCAGCGACCTGCGGCGGCGGGGGAGAGAGACACACGGGGCGGCTGAGCGCGGGCGGGGGACGCCGGGGCAGCCGAGCCCCCCGCCGACCGCTGGGCCGCCCCGGGCAGAGGGCTGGGGGCGCGGGCTGCCTGCCGCGGGCCCAGTGCGCGGCTCCGCGCCGCCCCCACCCCCTGGCACTTGGCGCTCGTGGGTGCGGCGGGCGCAGCTGGGCGGTGGGCCCGGGGGTCCCCAGGGTCCTGGTCATCACCTGCCGAGGCTTCCATGGCTGTGGCTGCCCAGCCCGGGCCGCCGACTCGCTCTCCCGAGCCCCAGCTGGAGGCGGCTGGCCGGGTGCTGGCCGGGCTGGGGCTGCCGGGAGGGAGGAGGGAGGGGAGGAGGGTGAGGTGGATGCAGGGGACCAGCCAGTCGGCGGCTCGCCGGCAGCTGCGTAAGCGGCCCGTCTTCACTTTCCTTCTTAAAGAGATAGTTGATCTCCGGTTCCCCGGGGCCCCGAGGGACGCGGCGCGCGGGGGGGGCGGGGCGGGGGGAGGGGGGGCTCCCTCCCACCCACGCGCCAGTCTGTCCGGGGCGGGCTGCGGGGCAGGCTGCGGGGCGGGGCGGAAAGCGTGTTGACCCTGGGCAAGTCCCTTCGCCACTGGGGCCTCAGCTTTCTCATCTGTAACCTGGGATGAGGACACCCATCTCGCTCCCTCGCGCGCAGTGTAGTAATTTGAGCTGAACGCCTTTAGGAATGTTTTTCCCTCCCCAGACCCAGTCTGAGTATTTAATGTGGACAACCCTTGGACTACGAAGAAAATAATAAGCAGAAACTGATTTCTTAGGACAGACATGTTTTCCTTTGAAAGACTAAAACAGTGAATTGTTGATTAAAAAAGGAAAGCATTCGCAACCTAAAATGTTCATTTGGGGTCTTTCTCTTCAGTTTTCCCCAACAAAAAGATTAAGAAAAAAAAAAAGTCCAGGAAACTGCATTTCCACTTTCCATGTCTAGCCGGTCCACTTGAGCCATGCAACTTTAGGAACTCACTCTCTGGGCCTGATTCCTTATCTGCTCCACGGGTGGGTGGGGAGGGACTCCCTCTTTCTGAACAAGCCCTATCTGATCAGCCATCCTCTGCTCACAGGCACTTTTCTCTGTCACCTCTGCCATCTGCCCTGTCCTACCCGTCCGACTTTATCTCATGGCATGAACTGTCTTGTCTCCCTTGCTAGGCCTCCAGGCTTTTATATTTGCCATTCTTTGCCTGGAGTGGTTTGCTTCTTCACTTCCTCCAGGTCTCTGCTCAAATGTCACTGTCCTTTGGTGGGCCTCCCTTGATCACCCATATAAAATACAAACCCTCTCCTCCCCCACTCTTTTGCCCTGTACTTGATCACCAGCTAGCTGTCTTACTAGTTGTTTCACTAGAATATACACTATCCCCATTGCCTAGAACAGCACCTAACACATAGTAAGTGCTCAATAAGAACTGACTGAATGAACAGTCCAGAAAGCACACATTATTCCAGGCCCTAGTTGTCTATAAGAATGCTCAGATATCATGCTGGGGATCTTTATGTCTGAAGTCTCTTTAAGTCTTTAAGTATCTGTCTACTGTTGCTAAGGCTAAACTTGGTACCCTGTCTTCTCCCCAAGCTGACTTTTCCAAGAGAAAAATGTATAAACTAAGTGCAAGGACTTACTTCATGACTCTGCATTATTGGCCTGGTGAGAAATAGCTAATATTTATAATGTACATGAAGAAATCATTATTTTAAAATTTTCTGTTACTTTTCAAAGCCGAATATTTTTCTATAGCACTCTATAATAAGTGCAGTTTTTGTTTGTTTGTTTGTGTGTGTATGTGTCTTTTCTTGTCTTGCAATAAATGCATATACATTTTTGACAGTAGCTATATTTTCCCTTCTATTCAATTACACTGAATCTTCCTATCAGGTGGTCATTATTATACTAGTCATTGTGGGAAAATATGGCAGAGAAATTGTAGCAGGAATAGAAATTGTAGTTGAAAAAGCCATGTGAAATATTGAGGCCTGCTGTCTACAAAGCATAATGCTGTATTAACCAGTTAACAGAGGGATTTTTTATCTGTCGGAACATCCACCTAAATCATATATGACTTCTTTACACTTGAAACAAAACCAAAAGAAGCTATGTAGTCACTATATGGTTAGCAGGAGAAAATTTCTGAGCTCATTATACAAATATATACATATTTTTTTGTCTTTCCCCCATGTTTTATTTTGCTTGGTAGTTAGACTACATTTCCCAGAAATCTCCACTAGGAACATCTCCAAAACAAGAGAGCTTCTCTTTACCCCCATTATTTCCATCTGGAATGGTGTCAGCTAGTAAAGAATTCTCCTGAGCATCGGAAATCAGGTGATTGAGAAGAGAATCAGTGTTTAGTTATAATATTAATTGCAATGAGTGAGGATTTTAAGTATAAAACAAGATAAAATTATTCCAAAAAAGTCAGGAATTTTGTTTGGTTTTGTATTTATTGGGAAATAGTTACATTTCTTTTAGTTTCACAAGCAATTTTCATTTCAGGTCTGGGTAAGCGCACTCCTCCCACTGAACACAGCAATAAAACCGGAACAAAATAAAAGAGGCAGCTACTTGAGGATTCTAAAGAAAAAAAAATACTAGCAGGCACATTGGGGAAAGGCAGAATTTGATGAGCTACTGAGCTAGTGGTGAATTTACCATTTTTGTTTCCTCTGATCTCTCCCAGGCTGGTCTCAAGATACACCAAAATTGGGAATCCACAGAGAGAAAGCTCACAAATGATCCCCCTGGTTCTGACTTGAGGACGAGACAGGAGACTTCTGATTCTCAGAGTGGGGGAAATACATTTTTCTTTTAAAATCTTTTCTTCAGTTTCTCTTACCCAGGTAATCCTTTGGCAGCAGGAACACACAGGGTACCTAAAACTCTGAGGGAGAAGAAACTTCTCCAATCAGAGTAGCTGTGGTCCTGAGGCAGGGTGAGCCCCTGCTAGTTTGCATCTTTTTCTGGTCCCAGATGCAGACAATTACTGTGGGAAGCAGGCAGCAAAGCAGAGCTGAGCAAATAAGGCTCCAGTTTCCAACTTTATAAGGAACCCCAAAGAAGATGAACCAAATGAGAACAATGTCATAGTTTCACGTACTACTAAACATTAAAATCCAAGAACATAATCTTGAGAAAGCAATCAGAGAAAAATGATGCATTAATTATATGAGAGTAATGCTTTGAGTAGTTGTAGATTTCTCATTAGAAACCTACAGAGGGCCGGAGAAAATAGAACAATTGTATGTATTGCCAAAAGAAAGGGGATGTCAACCAGAATTCCATACCGGGCAAAGATATCCTTCAGGAGCCAAAGTGAAATAAAGACTTTCTCAGATAAAGAAAAACTGAGACGTTATGTCAAAAACAAAACATGGAATACCAAAAAGGAAGCAAAGACATTAAAAATGGTAAATATCTGATTGAATTTAATATACTATTAAATACACTAATATACACTCCCCTTAAATTCTTTAAAATATGTTTGACAGTTGAGATTGTTGAAAGCAACAATTGTATCATTGTTTAATGGGTTTTTGTATTTAGATATAATAATAAGACATATACTGTATAAAGAAAGTGAAAGGTTTCTGCATTCCACATAAAGTGGTAAAATACCAATTCTAGGTAGAGTATGAGATGTTAGGGATGCATTTTGAGATCCCTTGAGCAGTTCTTAGAAATTTTATTTATATTTTTAAAAATGTAACAGATAAATTAAAATGGAATTCTAAAAAAAGTTCAAATATTTCAAAAGAAAGCAAGAAAAGGGAAAACAGGCATGAAAAATAAAGAGAACAAATGGTAAACAAAAAATAAAATGGCAGACATAAATCCAAACATGTTAATAAGCTCATTAAATGAAGTGATCTAAACACATCAATGAAGACAAAGTTATCAAAATAGATAAAAATGACTATTAGTTGCAGGATACAAGAAATTCATTTTAAACACAATCACATAAGTAGACCAAAAGTAAATCTGGAAATATATATATATATATATATATATATATATATATATGCCATGTAAACCTAATCAAAGGAAAGTAGATATCGCTATTAGAGAGTATAGATACTATTAGTATACTATAGTTACTATTAATATAAGAAAAACAGACTTCAGGGGAAAAACTACCAGGGATATCATTACACAATAAGTAAAAAGTTCACTTACTCAAGAAGATATAACAATTGTACATTTCAATAATCCATTTACAACAATAATTGTAAATGTGTCTGTGCCTGTTGGAAGGCCTCATAACAAACATATGAAGCAAAACTTGAGAGGAGGAATAAGCAGACCCACAATCATAGGCTAAAGACACAAATACTCCTGTCCTCCGTCATTGGTAGAACTAATAGAAAAAAGCAAGATAAGAATTGAACAGCACTATTAACAGCGAGGTCCAATTGATGTTTATTGATGCTCACCTAAAAATTAAGAATATATTCTTTTTAAGTACTCATGGGACATTCACAAAGATAGATAATAAACTGGTACATAAAACAAACTTTAACAAAGTTTAAAAGAATCAAAATCATTTAAAGTATTTCTCTGAACATAAAAGAATTAGACAAAATTCATTATTGAAAAAATTGCAGGAAAATCTCTCTTAGAAATTCAGCAACATACTTCTAAATAATTCATAGGTCAAACAGGAAGTCTCATGGGAAATTAGAAAATATTTTTCACTGAACAAAAGCAGAAATACAATATATCAAAATATGTGATACAGTTAAAGCAGTGCTTGGAAGGAAATGAGTAGCCTTGTGTTTTTACGTTAGAAATGAAGGAAGAGAGCTGGGTGCAGAGGTGCACGTCTATAATTCCAGCAGCTTGGGAGGCTGAGGCAGGAGGATCATGAGTTCCAAACCAGCAACTTAGTGAGGCGCTAAGCAAATCAGTGACACCCTGTCTCTAAGTAAACTACTAAATAGGACTGGGGATGTGGCTCAGAGGTCGAGTGTCCCTGAGTTCAACCCCTTGTACCCCCACCCTCCAAAAAAGAAGAGCACAAATAAATTATCTATACTTCCACCTTAATAAAACTAGAAAGATAAGAGCAAAAGAAACTCAGAACAAGCCAAAGGGGAAAAATAATAAATACAGGACCAAAATCAATGAAATTGAAAATAAAAAAACAAAAGAGAAGATGAATCCAAAACAGAAGTGTTTTGTTGTTTTCGTTGTTGTTGTTGTTGTTACCTGTGGTGCTGGAAATTGAAGCCAAGGCTTTGTGCATGTGAAGCAAGCACTCTACCAACTGAGCTATATCCCCACCCCAAGTAGGCTGGGTGTTGTGGTGTACACCTGTAATCCCAGGGGCTTGAGAGGCTGAGGCAGGAGGATCATGAGTTCAAAGCCAGCCTCAGTAACTTATCAAGGCCCTGTCTCTAAATAAAATATAAAAAGGGCTTGGGATGTGGGCTGAGTGTTTAAGTGCCCCTAGTTCAATCCCGGCACCAAAAACAAAAACAAAACAAACAAACAAAAAATCCAAAACAACATTCTTTGAAAAGACCAATGAATTTCAAGCCTCTAGAGCAACTGGAAAAACAGAGAGAGAGGTAGGGAGAGAGAGAAAGAAGACATAAATTAACACCTCTGGAATGAAAGGGCGATTATTACTATGGATCTCATAGAAAGTAAAAGAATAATAAGGGAATACTTGAAACAATTCTGCATACACAGACTCACCAATGTAGATGAAACAGAATGATTCTTTGAAACCACAAATTACCAAACACTCCCAAAATGAAATAGACGACTGATAGTTTTACAACTATTTAAAAAATCAATTTATAGTTTGAACCCTTCCAAAATATGAATCTCCAGATCCAGGTGGTTTTATGGTGTGAATTCTACCAAACATTGAAGAAGAAATAACACAAATCTCCAGTCTTTTCCAGAGCATGAGAATAGGAGGAAACACTTTCCAAGCATTTTATGCTACCCAAACCAGAGAAAGATTACAAAAAAAAAAAAAAAGATTATGTCTTTGAACAAAACCCTTCAATAATATATTATCAAATCCACATGAAAAAGACGTTCAGCATCATTAAAGAAATGCAAGTCAAAATTGTAAGATACCACTTCACACTCACTGCTATGGCCATTAAAAAAAAATGAGGAATAATAACAAGTTTTGATGAGGATATAGAGAAACTGAAATTCTCATACATTGCTGGTAGGTATGTAAAATGGTGTTGCTCTTTGCAAAACAATTTGATAGTTTCTTAAAATTTTAAATATAAACTTATATCACAGCAATTATACTACTATCTACATAATCAAGAAAAATCAAAATACACATTCACAAAAATTTATACACTAATGTTGATAGCAGCATAATTCATAATAGTCAAAAATGAAAACAACCCACATGTCCATCAACTGATGACTGGACAAATAAAATGTGGCATACCCATCCAATGGAATATTATTTAGGCACTAAAAGAAATAAAGAAAAGGTATGGCCAAGAGGTAGCACATGCCTGTGATCCTGGCGGCTCAGGAGGCTGAGACAGGAGGATTGCAAGTTCAAAGCCAGCCTCAGCAAAAGCAAGGCGCTAAGCAACTTAGTGAGACCCTGTCTCTAAGTAAAATACAAAAAAGGGCTAGGGATGTGGCTCAGTGGTTGAGTGCCCCTGAGTTCAATCCCTGGTAACCTGCCCCCTGCCCAAAAAAAGGCATGTCCTACAACATGGATAAACCTTGAAAATGAAAGAAGCCAGGTACAAAGCATGAAAGTTAATATTGTATGATTCCATTTATGTAAATGTATAAAATAGCCAAATTCTTAGAGACAGAAAGTGGATTAGTGGTTGTCAAGACCTGTGGAGGGTGAAGAAGGGAACTGGTAGTTATTACTAATGAGTATGAGGTTTCTAACTGGGGTGATGAAAGTGTTTTAAAATTAGATAATGGTTATAGTTGCATAACATTGTGATTACTAAAAACCACAGAATTGAATACTTGAAAAGGGTTGATTTTATGGTATGTGAGTTATATCTAAATAAAGCTGTTAAGAGTTTATTAGCAAATCAAATACAGTATACATAAAATGAAGAGTACACCATGACCAGTGGAGTTTATTTAGGAAATACAAGATGGGTTAAAAATTTAGAAGTCCATCAGTGTATACTACAATATTAACAGCCAGAAAAGAGAAAACCCTCACAATCCAACTAACTAATAAGGGAAAGCATTGGACAGAATTCAGTATCCATTCATAATAAAAATCTCTCCGCAACCTAGGAATAGAAAGGAATGTCTTTGCTATGATTCAGATACCTCCCAAAAGTTCATGGGCTGGAAGGTCAGTCCTCAGCATGGCAGTACTGAGGTGACAGAACTTCTAAAAGGTAGACAGTGGTTAAGTTACTGTGAGCACAGATCATGGCTAGTTTAGGCAACTAGCAAATTGTTCTAAAAAGAGCAAGTATGGACCCTGGGTTGCTCTTGCTTCCTGATGACCACATGAGCTCTCCTTCGGGCATATACACCAGCCATAATGCCATTCTCCATGCTGTGATGTAGTTAATGAGGCCCTCGCCAGAGGCCAAACAGATATGACTGCCTCATCTTGGACTTCTACCCTCCTCTAAAGCTGTGAGCTAAATATGCCTCTTTTTTTTTTTTTTTAAGTACCCAGCATCATTGTTACAGCAATAGAAAGCAGACTAATACAATCCTCAATCTGATTGATACAAATTACTCCCCACTAAAAACACACAAACAAAAACTATACACCCAAATATAGGTCACATCATATTCAGCCGTGAAATAATTAATACTTATCTTCTAAGATTGGGAACAATGTGAAGTAGTCTCACTATTCCTATCCAACATCATATTAAGTGTTCTAGCCAGTGGTACAGGGTAAAAAAAAAAAAAAAAAAAAAGAAAAGGCAAACAGGATGCAAAGGAAGAAATATAACTGTTTCTTTATGTAGATAAAATGATTGTGTAGAAAATATCAGAGACTTCACGAAAACAAACAAAACCACCTGAAACTAATTTGTAAGCTTAACAAAGTCCCTGGATATAAAGTTAACCCAGGAAAGTCAACTGTATTACTAACAAAATTATAGCAATGAAGTACAGCTTAGTGGTAGCCAGTGGCTAAGGAGAAGAGTAAGGAGGGAAGTAACTAGCTAATAAAAGGCAGCATAAATGATCCTCGAGATAGAATTATTCTGCTTCTGTATTATAATGGTGTTCATACAAAGCTACCCACTGAAAACATTGCATGGAACTAAATACACACAGAAATGAGTACATGGAAAATTGGTAAAAGCTGAATAAGGTTGGTGGATTATAGCAATGTCAAATTCCTGGTTGTGATATTATACTAAAGATGTTACCAATGAGAGAAACTGGTATACAGTCTCTCTGTATTATTTCTTAAAATCGCATGCGAATCTACAATTATCTCAAACTAACAAGTAAATTAGAACTTTCATACATTACTAGTGAGAATGCAAAATTGTACCTCCACTCTGGAAAAGAAGTGTATTATAGTGTTAAATGTACCACCTGACACTGCAGTCCCAGTCTCAGAGAAATCAAAACTTATATTCACACAAAAATTGTATACAGATATATGAAGCTCTATTTATAAATATAAAAACTGGGAACAAGTTAAATATCCTTTAATGGGTAAACACATAAATAAACTGGCATATCCAGAAAACAGAATGATAGTTAGCAATAAAAAGGGACAAACTACGGATGCATGTACCAACTTGGGTGAATCTCAAAGATGTGATGTGGAATGAAAGAAATCAGTCTCAAAAAGTTACATGCCATATGATTTATATGACGGGATCTAAAAAACAAAAGTGTAGTCATGCAGAAGAGTGGTTGCCAGACATTAAAATGTGGGAAGGGTGTAAATACAAAGAGAGAATTCAAGGGAGTCTTCTAAGGTGATGCTACTGTTTTCTCCTGATTGTGATCCATCTGTCTGTCTATCTATAAAAATCTACATAGCTGTGCACCAAAAATAAAATCAATCTATGTTAATTTTAAAAATAAAAGAAAAATTATAAAAGCAAATTCGACATTTGTACCTCATATTTGTACCGTATGACTTATTCATTCTGAGGCTATTTAGGATTTAGTTGTTTGTAGCACTATAGGCTTCATCTTACAGTGACTATGGAGTTCACAGGGCATAAAACAAAATCTCCTAACTCAAACTTTAACTAAGAAAAAATTTGTTTTAATGTAAAAAATGTAAGCACCAAGTTAAAGAACAATTATTTTAGTGATCTTTACTCAAATTTTAGCTGCAGACAACATGCCTGCAGTTGAACAAGTGTCTGTTGATTTTTTTTTAACATAAAAAGCAGATTTAGGACCTGGTGTTGTGGCTCAGTGGTACAATGCTTGCCTCATATATATGAGGCACTGGGCTTGATTCTCAGCACCATATATAAATGAATGAATAAAATAAAGTTTCATTAACAACTAAAAAAATTTAAAGAAAGCAGATTTAGTTATGCTGAAACATTAGTGGTAGTTATAATAATAATTAAATAATAAATAACAAGTTAAATGACTAACAAGTAGACTAAAAATCACTTAGGAAGTTTAAAACAAAGATGAATTTTATAATTCTTCAGTTAAGTTATCATATTAAAGATATGGCATTAGGTCATATCAAGGATGTTATGCATTAGAATTAAATAAATTACTGTCTGTGTAGAAATAAGAAAGTATTAATTATTCATTAATCCCACAAAATTTATGTAAATAATCCAATGTAAAATATCATTTGAAAAAACATCTTTGAATGTTTCTTGAAAGTATAGTATTTAAAAAAATGTAATCCTAAATGTAGCCTAAATACAACATTCAAATCAAGGAAATGATAAAGGCTCTACATTCAAAAAAAATTAGTTATAATGAAGTATTTCTGTAAGCATCTAGTTTTCCAATCCTGTCTATGATTATTTTGAATTTACAGAGAGGGAATAGGATCTGAATCCTAGAGAGGGAATAGAAATAGGCATCTGACCTATGAGATGTCAGAACTTCGGCAGTTTCCAGGTGGCTTCTGTATTAAATTGAACAATCAATGCGGAAATGCCAGTGATGGCATAAACCTGCATGTTCTGGTTTCCTTCACAACTTATGGAACATTGGTCCTACTGTAGCTATAATATCTGCATAGGGAGCACTCTGGTTCAGCTCAATAGCCTGCTGTTTTTTTAGAACAAGAAAGCTATAAAACTTGGCAGCGGTTCGCTTTCGGTCACTATTTCTGCAGAGTTTCATCAGACTGAAGGACTGCATTCCCATCTTGTTGGATTCCTGGGAAAATGATTAGAAAGGAGGAAGGGAAAGGGAAACAAAATCATCAGATGTCAAGCAGGCTGTAGATTCAAAATGAACAAGATACTGAAATTTTAGATAAGTAACTATGATATCCTTAAATGGAAGAATACAAACAATTCTTTACTAAACTTATAAAAATCCCATAGGTTACTCAGCACCAGTTTGGTTCATCAAGAAAATACAAGCAAAACAAACAAAAAAAACCCATAAAGGATGTTATGTAAATTTGTAATGTGTTATACAAAATGTTAGGTCTTTTAAAACATTGATGCTAACATAAATACCTCCTATGGAAAATGCAAATAGTTTATACTTTCAGGCAGAAAAATATCCACAGAACTTTGGGAGGCTTCAAATACAAAGAAAATGCTCAGCCTATTAGGGTTCTTCTTCTCCTAAAAGTACTAAGAGGCAGGGAAGACAATAAACAACTTAAGTGGTAAATACAGAAGTACATTTTATAAAATAAGTGAACATCTTTCAGATTTAAAAGATATTGGATTCATCATATGGCACCTGTGTACCTACTAGAAATAATTGAGGTATAATAAAGTATATAATTATGGATTAAAATAACTCATTTTTTAGAGTCTAGGCCTTGGAATCAGATTCCTAGAGAAGCATAGTTTTTTTTAGTTAGAAAGAGTATAGTAAATATTGTCTGATAACCCTGAGTATTGTATTCCTTGGATAATTGTAAAATACTTTTAGAAATATTATGGTTTTTCCAGTTCATAATCCTTAACAAATTAATAAATGAAATATCTTATTGTGCTTTATCTTAACCGAAAATGTGGCCCAGATCAGCAACCTTTCAGTCTTTCATTTATTTCCTCTCTTGAGAGACAAGATGTGGATTGGGTGCCCCCCACCACCATCTCCTCACCCGGAGGGAGCAGGAACCACATTTTCAGTTTCAAAAATTCTTTTGAAAAATCTTGAGGGGTCAAATATGCAATATTTAACAATCTGCTTATTTCTGTTCCTAAAGAAACCCTCTAAAATGAAGGAATAAAAAAGTGACAAGTAAAAGAAATAAAGACACAGAAATGGAAAACATAACTGACTTAGCAGAGTAGAGAAGGTTGCAACCCATGCGTCAACAAGGAGGAAAGCCAACCAAGGGAGGCCAGCAAAAGGCACAGACCTTGGGAAAACCCAGGAACTGGAGACATGAGAATGTTAAAAGCTGGAGGTGAGGGGAAGACTGAAACCAGAATTCCTTGAGAGTTAGACATTCTGACACTCCTCAACCTCACAGAACCAGATGACCACTCATACAGCAGAAGGCAAGAAGGTGTCTTTCTGGAGGTACCAACCACTGAGGCTCTGGTCTTGGTACCCTGGCACTGTGGATGGGCAAGGAGAGGTATCACACCACAAACATGGAGATTAAGTGACACTCCACATCTATACAGTAAAGCAACCAGCCTCTCCCTTTCCTTTGGTTCCTGAACCACTGGCATCATACTTATATTTCCTAGGCAGCAGATTTAAAGATTGCTTCAAGAAAACCCACCTTCTAAGGAAAAAAATCCTTTCAATAATAATGTCTGGCAGAGGAGCATCACCCAGTTAGCTATCAAGACCACATGCCTACAAACAAGCCTTACCATGCGTATAGAACTTTGAATCTGTTTTTTGATACTCTTAAATAGGAACAGATAACTACCAGATATTTGAGTACAAGTTCTCACATTAAAAGCAAAAAAGAATGTATTTAAGAGAGCCAAGGACAGAGAATGCAGGAGACAAAAGAAAACAGAAATCTCTGAAGTGAAGAGAAGTGTTTCACATTTATTAAAAGCGGTTAGGCTGATAGTAGAGAAAGATCAGTGGTGGCTTGGAGATGTGGGATCAGTGCAAGTGATGGGGTGGGGGCTGTTAAGGGGCAAGAAAACTTTGGGAGTTTTAGATACATTAATGTCATCCTGAATGTGATGGTTTCATAGATGTACACATAAATTAAAACTTATCTAACTGTATACTGATGTTAACCATACCTCAATAAAGATTTTATCTTAAAAACCGGATAAATAATTAAATCAAAGATTAGGAATCTATAAAATCATAGTTAATAACCTAAAAAAAAAAAACTCCTGGAAAACAAAAAGTTGAAAGCAGAAATAAAAATTTTGTAAAGACTAGAATACAAAGTTGAGGAAATCTTCCAGAGAGTGAAAGCATTCAAAGCCAAGGGAAGTTAATGTAGGAGATAAAATATGTTTTAAAGATTAAAGGATAGGGGCTGGGGTTGTAGCACAGTGGTAGAGCACTTGCCTAACATGTTTGAAGGCTCTGGGTTCAATTCTCAGCACCATATATAAATAAGTAAAATAAAGGTCCCTTAACAACTAAAAAATATTTTTTTAAAAATTAAAGTATCAGCTAGATGCAGTGGCACATGCCTGTAATCCCAGTGGCTTGGGAAGCTTAGGCAGGAGAATCACAAGTTCAAAGCCAGCCTTAGCAATTTAGTGAGGCACTTAACAACTCAGCGAGACCCAGTCTCTAAATACAATATTCAAAAGGGCTAGGGATGTGGCTTGGTAGTTAAGCATCCCTGGGTTCAATCTTTAGTACCAAAAACAAAACAAAACAAAAAAATTAAAGGATCAATTTAGGAGATCCACTATCAGATCCATAAGCCCTCCAAGAAGAGAAAACAAATAAACAAAAAGGAGAAAGTCCAAGGGGGGAAAAATCCTAGAGCTCAAGAACATGGAATTTTTTATTAAAAGAACCCTTTACATGGTCAACACAGTGAACTTAACATTAAAAAAAAAAAAAAAGCACATCACCCTTAAATTTCAGAACACTAAGGATAAAGAAAAGATCTAAAAACTTCCAGAGAGAAAATAAAGTTCACCTACAAAGGATCACCAACCAAGGCAGAGTCTGACTTTTCAATAACACAAGAATCCATGTTACAAAGCTTTCAGCATCTGAGAGAAATTATTTCCAACTTATATCCAGAAACAACAAATTAAGTTCAAGGTAAAACAAAGAAATTTTCAGTCTTGTGAGGTCAAATTTCCTACACACTGTTATCTTAGGAAATTATGAGAGGATGTTAATTACCAAAACATTTAGGATAAAAGATGATCAAGCACCAAGAAACAGAGGAACTAAAAGGGAACAAAGAAATTCCTGTGTTTAAGATAAAGGAATGTCCCAGGATAAAAGCTATGGAGCAAACCTTAAGAGCAACTAGCTTGAATCAGAACAAGAGGATGATGAGCTCTAAGAAGGTTATTTTTAGGGGGAAAAATGGAACTGACACATCCATTAATAATTTGAGATATACATATACTAAAAGGAGTTTTATTATATTGTCACAGAGTTTGGAAAGGTAATTAAGTATGGGTATATAAACAGTAAATAAATGGAAAACATGAGGTAATAACCCAAACAACAATAATCACAACAACAAACCATAACATTTACAAGAAATACAATTACACTTGAAGCTTCATTGTGAACTAATTTTTGTACAGTCTTTGTAGTAGCAACTGTTAAATTGTCCTTTAATATCCATTTTCTTCTTCTTCCATAATAATTGAATTATTAGCTGGGCTTATAGTTACTGAATCAGGTCTACATATAAAAACGAAAACAGTTGCCAAACTTGACCATCTCACCCGCAAACTATTTAACATCTGAAGTAATCTTCTATTCCATCTCTCTGCTTCAGTGTTTTGTTCATTCTCCAATGACTCCTGTATGAATGATTGAGAAATATTTCACTTAAGCAAATTTTACTCAATGTTAACTATTGGTCAAGCATAGCGTTCACTGCTATGGGAAACATAACACCAAGTTCTGCCAAATAAAGAGCTTATGATAATGGAGAGAATAAGACTAACACAAATATAGATGAGCCTTTCAGGATTATAACTTTGTTCTCCAGATTGTCTTCTGATAAGGAAATCTAAAGTAGGAGATTCTACATTCTAACTGGATAATGCTCCCAGAGCATTATGCCCTTAGGTGCTTTGAAAAGTAAAGTTAGCCAAGACATTGCTTTCTGCTGGGACTATCCTATTTCTAGTCAAACTGAACTCAGTTGACAAGAATAAACTTAAAGCTCTAGAAAAACTGCCTTGTAAAGACCTTTATTTGAATTTCCCTGGTGATTCTGGAGCTCTAAAAATAATTGTTGTTTAGTAGTTTATGACAATTGGGTTAGAAACCTTGTCTATTTTGAGCGTGTCTTGTCCAAAAAGGTCAAGCAACTACCTGTTATATTATCTGAATAGGTTCATTTTTTTCAGTCTTTAAAACTTAACCACTTTCTGAAATACCTCAATATTTAAAATTGTAAAATTTTACCCTTCCAATAAACATCTTATGAGCTTCTGAGAATGGAAATTATCATAGGAAATATGTTGATGAATCTGATGAAAGAGCAGGCCTACCAAGGGTTGGGGGAAGAAAAGTGGCACAGATCTGACCTACTTTGTCATTTTTCCTGCACTAGCACTGATCATGCCACACACTACCTGTTCACTGTTATCACACTGTTTGCTATTTGTCTAGCTTCCTATAAATCTGCAGATCAAACAAATTTTCAAAGTACTTTCAGTTTCATGGATTCCAAGATGATTTCAGAAAGTTCCAGAATATTCTGGAAATTCCCATATTTATGATAAAGAAATAAAAGCTGTGCAGCCGACCTAGAGAGCAATTGGTTTGAATTAGAACAAGTGGACAATGATCTGAGAGAGGTTATCTTCAAGAGAAAAAAAAAGAATCTGTTGGATCAATTAATATATATATATATTATATATATAATATATATACTAAAATGGGTTTATTATATTGTCAGAGGGTTTGGAAAAATAATTAAAGATGGGGTTCAGATGTGAAAAAAATGGAAAAAATTAGGTTATGATTAACTCCAACAACAATAGAAACAAAACTATTATGAAGTTTATAAGAAAAGAAATAAGATTACATTTTTCAAAATTTTAAATCATTTAAGGCTGAAGAGACCCTTTGAGTCCGTCCAGAAACTGCTGAGTGCCCCCAGAAACTGCTGAGTCCCCATTCCCACCAGCTATGCAGCATGGTCCTGCCTGTCCTGTATCCTACCTTGTGTCCCAGTGAGACTGATTTTAAAAGTATAGTCATTTTTTTTTTTCTGAGGAGTTGTTGAAATCTCTCTAGGTATGATTCATGTTTATTCCCTTCTGGTCTGTCCTTGGGTAAATTAGTTTACCTATACTCGTGTTTATTGTTAAATATATAAATGCTATTTCTGAAATGTAAAAAGTTTTGTTAAAATCCATGAAACTGTAGCTTCACCTATAAGGCCCAAATAACCAGAAAAAGGCTCAGCATTGTGTGTGTATTTTGCTAGCGCTTGTCCATTTGATCTATCTGACATCCTACAACTGAATCTATTGTGGGGAAATCCCAGTGGATTATTAAAACAGCTGAACTTGTGCTGTGGTGTGGTTTGCTTGACCATGTATGAAAATAAACTGTCAATGGGAGCAAAGAGGATGGCAAAAGTGAATCAGCTCAGGGCTGAGAACGTGGCTCAGTGCTAGAGCACTCACCTCACACATGGGAAGCATTGGGTTGGATCCTCAGCACCACAAAAAATTAAAATAAAGGTATTGTATCAAACTACAACTTAAAAAAAAAAGAATCAGTTCACTTCTGGCTCAGCTGTTTGGATGTTTCAGGTAAATTTCAGGTTATTTCTTCTGTCCTAGATTATCTAGAGAATTCAGTCCATTTTTCATGTCTGAAAAAAAATCTAATAGTCTTAGAACTTATTATAAAGATAACTTATTTTAAAGCCAGTTAACACTAGGTACTAATAGGTGTTTTTATATTGTTTACTAAAGAATTTTTGCTGAAATTCCTTACAATTCAAAATGCTTTCTGTACTCTCTTGTCACGTATATCTAAAAAAAAAGAAAACAAGAAAAGAATTTATTTTTTACAAATGCCTTCTGTGTTCTGGGACAAGGACCAGAGATACAAGGCAGTGCATAGGGAGTTGGTGAGTTAGATTTTACTTCTCATTTTGCTATCAACATGTGGTCTGATGAGCAAACCATTTTCTGATTTCCAGAAGTCTTATACAGATACAAGTTTGAGCCATATGTTAAGAAAAAAAATTCCCTCACTATTTTGTAAATAAAATAAAAATTTAAATGCCCTAGTCTGTATCCCTAATACAGACAGCATGGTTTCTCTAGAGATGCTAATTAGAAAAGCTTACAACAGTGATTTCTTAATATTTTAAAATCTTTGGTAAAAATCTCATATAATTATTTGACATTTCAAAATAAATTAAGAAAACAAAAGAACTGATACATCTCTGCTTAAATGATGAATTTAATTATAAATTTAGAAAGTAACATGACAGCCCTAAAAAACAAATTTTAGATTAAATATTAAATATTTAGGAACAAAATTTTTAAGAATATCCCCCAAATTATCCATATATTTACCAATTCAACCTGACAATTTTCTTGGGTCAAGAAAGCATTCATCAAAGGTGATTCTTCAGCAGCTGAATAAACCATTTCGATAAGATCCTGCTAAAGTAAATTAGACAAAGATAGGTCATTCTGGTAGTGATTATCGCAGGTATAATCTAATATTGTTAAATGCTTTAATCAAATGAATATTTGTTTCTCAAATTAATTTAAAATGCTACCCACATTCTCAAAATATTATTTCTGAAATTTCCCATACAGGCAGGCCTTGATTTAAACCTTCCTTTTTCTCATGTGCTTCACACAGATGAAAACCCTGCACACCCCTTCCAGCCTTGCTCCCTATCCTTTTCCTTCCTATTTCCCTCTCCACTTCAGGCTTCATCAAACAGTCTCTACTGCTGAGATCACTTCCCTTTGAAGCATTTTATAAAGCCCCAGTCCTCTCCCTCTCAGACCAGTACCAGGTGGCAGAGGAAGAGACCTGCAATGGGCAAGCAGAGGAGGTGAGAGTGAGGGAAGGGATATTAATATCCCTACCCAGGGCATGACAGGACTTTTGACACCACTGCTGGAGCCATCACTGGCAAGAGGAAAGGAAAAACCGTGTCCTCTGAAAGGAGGATAAAAGACAAAGGAAGAAGGAAAAAGAGAAAGTCAGAAATTCTCCTATTCCCTGCCATCACTTCCCCTTTGCATGGCTATAAAGCTGTCAGCCCATTTCATTTATTTCCAAGCTTCATTCCCAGCTCTCATCCCTGACCTTAAGAGCTTCCTCCAATAGAGTTTGATGATTTTTACTTTAGCTTTAAAATTTTTTAGTGACTACAAGAAACTGTATTATTATTGTTTTTACGGTACTGGGGATTGAACCCAGCACCTCACTCTACTACTGAGCTATATCCCCAGGCCTTTTTTTATTTTGAGAAATTCTCATTAGATTGCCCTGGGCCCTCAAACTTGCAATTCTCTTGCCTCAGCTTCCCTAGTAGCTGAGATTTAGGCACCTACCATTATACTCAGCTACATTTTATTTTTTATTGTACACATTTATGGAGCCTTTTGTGTTTTTCTGCTTTTACTTTCTTTTATTCCCACAGTTTAGATACTCTTAATTTTGTAGTTATTGTATATAAACTTGTTTTATGATGATTTGAAAATGATTCATTAGAATCAATATTTTCCTGTCCCTTCAAACTAACAGTGCTCCCATACTTCACTATATTTCATATTTGTTCACTATTTTGGAAGCCACCTAATAATGGAATTGAAGGCTAAAGCATAGCAGAGGATATAAGAGTAAGAGTTCCAAAGAACCAGTACATCAATCTCCTTCCTTCCATTCCAAGAAGATTGGGAAAAAAAATCTGTATTGTTAATATATCTGTGATAACTTAACTTCCATATTCCTTTCAAAAATCATAAACTAAATAAGTTTACCTAGTTACAATTTTCAGTAGGTACATTATAAGAAATGCCAGAGCCCCAACACAGAAGATGGTACTGGCAACCCAGTACGTATCTATTATCAAGTATTTAGTAATACATGTTCTGTTTAATGCACTGTGAAGCCGTATTTCCTTCCAAGGGCATTCAGTTTCAATGTGGGTTAACTTTGAATTCCCTGAGTGGTTATCAAATACAGTGAAGATAGAAGAGACCAGAAAAGCACTGGTTTATTTTTATCTGGTATAACTATAATATTACATTTGTGCCATTAATAAAGTGGCAATTGAGAACATATTTTAAAGCACATTGTTTCCAACTATGTTTTCAAATAGCAGTTTTTCAAATAAAAATTATGTCTTTAAATAAAAATTTTAAAATTTATTTTGGTCATGAACTTCAGATAATCTTTCAGATTCAAGGTCAAGGTCACTGGTAGGTCTAAAATGTTCTTAGAGGTAGGAAGGGTGAACTTATAATGAGAAATAAAACATGTTTACTGGCTAGAGTCCTAAAAGATTACATGACATATTGAATGTGGGGCCTAGTAAGATTCTCAGCACATAGCCAAATTTAAGGATTGACTATCATTCACTTAATATATCATGTAAAATACTATTTCAGTGTGAAATAATTCTACTCTGCGAATCACTGTTCTAAACTTGTAAAGAATATTGCCTTACAAATAAAAATAATGCTTTATCTTATAGTACTTTCACTTACTAAAGAAACTATAGAACATTTTTTTTTTAGAATTTTAATATTTATTTTTTAGTTTTTGGTGGACACAACATTTTTGTTTGTATGTGGTGCTGAGGATTGAACCCGGGCCGCATGCATGCCAGGTGAGCGCGCTACCACTTGAGCCACATCCCCAGCCCACTATAGAACATTTTAAGATGAAATATGAACTGTCAATATAAGAAGATCTATCAGAGGCAACGGTCCTTCACTATAAGTTGTCAGAAAAAGAACATTCTTTGATTCTCTCTGGTTAACTTACCTCAGAGTTAATATGTTTATTGATATTCTCATGAGAGTTACCCTTAAATTCATCAATCACATCCTTCCAAGTTTGGGGTTGAATTAACTCTTTCTGGTAATGTGGTTCTTCTACCCTGGAGACGTCTGAATTATCAAGGAAAGTAAAGTAGAGTTCTTTCAAGCTTTCAAACCAAAGTACCTTTCAAACTTGAATTGAGATATGGCTGTTACAAAAGAAAACTTTGGAGACCACTTGGAATCCACGAATTTAATCAAAGGGTATACAAACTTTCTTATAGTTCCCCTGTGTCTACCATGTTGATCTTCCCTTCCCTTCCTCTGTCTCTTATCACCTCACTCCCATCCTCTGTCAGCTGTCCCCTCCACACTCACACTTTCACACGTTCACTCACAAGACAACGTGAATAGCTCGAGTTCATTATGTTGTTCAGTACATTTTAATGCTTTCAGTAGATTGGGAAATGGAGGCTCACTGACAACAGAAGTTGGTTTTATTATTACTTTATAATTGTCACAATAATAATCAGCTATTATTAATACTCTGTGTTACCTTTGGGTGGATGGTAATATCTGCCTCAGTTTAATTATATAGCTCTTGTTCCTATATAGTTTTTCATGTTAGTTGTTTTAAACATTATCCTGATAAATATAAATATTTTCTTTTTTGAGGGTTTGTGAGTACTGCTTTTGGGGATGGGAAAGTAAAAAAGAGTAAGAATAAGAATAATATTTCATCTTTTTAATGAAGTATCTGGAACAAAAATTGATCTGAAAAGCAGAAAAATGCAATACTGAAGTAACTTTTAAATTAACATATTTTTCTAGAGATAGCCTTTCTACTAAAAAAATATGGAATTGGATTCCATTTTCATTTTAAAAATGTAAATTGAAACTTTTGTTTCCACTTCCCCTCAACATCAACAGAATTAGGAAATCTCACCTATTATGTATTGGTTTCCCACTTCTTCCCTTACTGACTCCTTCTGTATCAATTTTCTTCCAAGTTTAAAGCCAGAGGACAGAAAGCACTTTGTAAACAACTGTAAAAACATACATTTTTATTTCCTTCTTTTTTCCCCAGTAAAGCAATCCAATAAAGCATAAGCATAGATGCTAAAAAGCAGAAATTATAATTCATAGATATAGATAGATAGATAGATCTCCAACAAATTAATTTTAAAATGAGGAGCTATTTTTTTTTTTTAAAGAGAATTTTTTTTTTAATATTTATTTTTCAGTTCTCAGCAGACACAACATCTTTGTTGGTATGTGGTGCTGAGGATCGAACCCAGGCCGCACGCATGCCAGGCGAGCGCGCTACCGCTTGAGCCACATCCCCAGCCCGAGGAGCTATTTTTTACAAGTTCAAATTCTGTTGCACATATGTATTCGAATAAGTATTTATTTAATTTTAAACAAACATTGCACTCATGTGATAGAAGGGAAACAATTACCATTTTCAGTTCAGCATGAGTCAGATCCTGGGCAGCAGTTGACAGCAGGGTGTCCACTCCTCCCCTCTTCTTCCACATCATTAATCTCTGGGTAGGAGGTGCAAGTTCCAAAACCATGAGTGTATCCGAAAAGAAAGTAAGTTGCTTATGCATAGTTTTGCTACTGATCTCCTTGACTGGATCAATGAGCAGTTTTCTCTTTTTGCTCTTCCTTTTCTCAGTAATGTCTAAATATAAGAAAGAGGCATAAATGTGATTGGTTGTGTAGCTTGATGAAATAATACTCTAGGCACTGCATATCTAAGAAATGTCTACAACCTGCAGAGTTGCACTGGGAAGAAAATCCATTATTTTCTGAACATGATGCTTTGTAAAGTCTTTGCACAGCTAGAATTCCTGAGCAGCCAAAAGCTGATATATTTTTAAAGGTGCTGCTTGAAAGTACTCATGAGGGACACTGTTGACTTGCTAAGTAGGCATCTGAGGAAGCTTGGAGCAGAGGCTCCATTGAGAGGGAAGTTAACCAATCTAAAGGTTCTTTAAAATGCCTATGTACCAGGATAACCTTCTGAAACATTCATTTGTATTTGTCCATTGTATTTTGCTCTCCCCTAATTAAATTCATGTATAAATTCAAGGTAGGAAGCCAGGTCTGTGGAATTTCACTCCTTTAGGGAATTTTACCAGGCAGAAAGCAGAAGTCAAGCTTTTCTTTAGTAAAGCTGCAAAAGAGGAGCTAGGATTAGATTTCCCAGTCTATGAAGATCCCAGATCAGATGGAGCCAGAAAAAACATAAACCTGCCTTGTTGGTGTGCTTTAGTAAAAATCCTGGGAGCACAAGATACTATACAGTTGTCTATGGAGCTGGGACAGTGGTCACTACTAACTGATGTAGCTGATGACTACAGGTTCACCTCTCACACCCTTCCCCTAAACTTTGGTACTACAACACTCCAAGAACATAGGGGAGTTGTGCAGATTGAATTTCCCACCAGCCATGTGGGATAGTAGCTCAGAGTTAAATTCAGTAAAGAAAAAATTGGAATGCTTTATTCTTTGCATGCCTGAGTTTATAAACTGAAATCTACATTAATTATACTATTTAAAACTAGAATATTCTAGTTTTAAATAGTATAATTTAAAATTATATATTAATATTAGTATAATCCTAAAGGACCTATTTACATATGAGATTCATACTTACTGTTTATTTCTAAAAACATGTTAAATGTCAGAGGCTAAATATTAGAGGGCACAATGCCTTTCTTCTGCCCTATATTCACTTGCATGTTTATTTATCTTGATTGTACTGAAAACTTCTTAAAGGCAGGAACCATGTCTTCTTCATTCCTACCCCCAGCACAGAATAATGGCTTAATAACTTCCTGAACTAAACTCAGTTTTTAATTTTCCAGTTTCCCAGACTGGATGTATTTTTCAAACAGGAATGAGTATAATGAAAGAATCATCTCAAATTTCCTTCATGCTCTTCTCCTATTATATTACAAATGCTTTTACTAGATTGACTACCTCTTAGAATATTTTGTGGATTATTACAAATATCTCAAGGTAAACATGATAGCAGTGTGTTGGAGATAAATAGTGCCTCTGACCTGAAATATCGATTGGATCAAGAGTAAATCCTTCCTCTTCATTTGACAATAATGTTGTTTCATTCATTTTTTCATTTTCAGGTAGACGCATGTAATCTGGATTATCTGGTTCTACTAATCAATGACACCATAAAAGTAATTATAAAAACATACAGTCATGTTGTAAGCTAGAAGACTATGAGAGTTAAAGTAAAAGCAGAGTAGAGATCTATATTGCTAATGGGAGCCTTATCTAATTCTTAGACTCATATATTTAATAGAGATGAAGAGACTCAGAGATTATATGGACTGGGACCCACAGTATTTAGGTGAGTCGAGTATCATCATTCTCTGTGCACACTAGTCATTTAAAGGTAGGCTACACTCAGTGGCAGTAACAACAGTGGTAGCAATATATGATTGACATAAATTTGATATGTCCATTAAAATATTTATATTCTGTTGGATCACTTATCAATTGACTCATAAAGAACCAAAACTAAAATTTTACTCCTCTTTTTACATTTTCAATTTTGATTATTGTTTTGGAAAGTAAATACAACATCAAAAATCGTGAAGAGGGGCTGGGGTTGTGGCTCAAGTGGTAGCGTGATTGGCTGGCATGCATGTGGCCAGGGTTCGATCCTCAGCACCACATACAAAGATGTTGTGTCCGCCGAAAACTAAAAAATAAATGTTAAAAAAATTCTCTCTCTCACTCTGTCTCTCACTCTCTCTTTTAAAAAAATTGTGAAGAATCAAAATCAGGCTAGTTGTACCTCTAATTTCTTTAAATATTTATTTTTTAGTTATAGGTGGACACATATCTTTATTTTATTTTTATGTGTTGCTGAGGATTGAACCCAGTGCCTCATGCGTGCTAGGCAAGTGCTCTACCTCTGAGCCATAATCCCAGTACCTCTGATTTTTAAGAAAAATCAGCTTAAAAGACCTAAATCATCTGAGATATTTTGTAAGAATTTCAAATAGGGAAAATAGCTCCATTTATAATTTCTCTCAAATTGTATACAGATTGTCAAGTCATACTATTTAAAAATCTTTTTCTTTCCATGTAACATATATTCAGTGATTCTAAAGCATAGTTTTGGCAGGGGATTTAAACATGTTCTCATACTCAACTCATTCTTAACTAAATACCCTTCATTCCACCTGTCTTAGAACCCAACCTCCTATTCTATATTATCTAGAATCCTTCTAAGAGTTTGAGGGACAACAGTCTTTATCATTCACTGCATTATATACCGCTGCTTGAACTCAGAAGTTCTAAGGCTTCATATCAATATTAGTCTGCATTGACTTTCTACAGAGAGGAAAACTTCAACATACCCACTGTAGCATGGGGAGGCTCAGGAGGAAGGGAGATTTCTCTGTTCAAAGGCATGTCTTCTAACAGGATATTCTCATCATCCTGCAATAGATTGTCTTGAAAAATACAACACACACTTTAGTCATACAGACTTGAATCTGTCATTTGTTCACTAAATACTTATTATCATTACTTTATACAAAGGCATTGTGAAGGAATAATCAGATAATAAAATAAAATAATAAAATAATAAAAAATAAAATAATAAAATAATAAAACTTGATACAGAGTTTTAATGTGAACTGGAAGACATTTAAACTATATCTGAACAGCTAACAAACAATTTTTAAACTTACTAAGCTCAAAGTTCTTGATTCTGCAAGTATTTCAATGATATTGACACACAGGCATAGTAAAATAGGTTGGAAATAATAATCTAGGGCTTTTTTATTATTATATTAATATTATGCTTAATATTATTTTTCCTATTATTATATAATTATATTGTTATATAAATACATATTATATATTAGAAGTTTTTTTAGGTGTTCCCCATCTAGGATTATGGGTTAAATATATACATTTAGTTTTCTCAGTTTTTGTCTACCCTATTTCAATGATTATAATAATATCGTAATATAAATATAAGATGGTAATATAAAATGCCAGAAAGATTCTTTAGAATAGCTGTCCCACAATTTGTGTTAAAGAAAGCTATGTTTTCCAGCATATAATCTAGTATGTATTTTGAGGGATATACTGAACTCACTCCTTCCCTTCCCAAAATTAGGACTTTATAAAAACTGGGTAGTAGTTCCAAACTTTTATAGAAAATGTGTTTAAACAGATGGCTATTTACTTAAGACTAGCTTAAATATACCGTAGATTTTGAAAGCTTGTCTGAAAAATGAGTTTACCTACTTGATACAGAAGCAAAGCTGAAATTTTAGTTTGATGTAATAAATCTACTAATAGTAATAAATATTTAAGTTCTATATGACTGGACATCATACCAATCATTTCTCCTGCAGCTCCTTCATCTCCAAATCCATCTCCACTGTCATAGAACAAAGACTTTTCTCCAATAAGGCTTCCAGAACTATGTTCAACTAAAGGACCACTGGAGTTCAGTAATATGTTGTCATCAAAGAAGCTATGTCTTCTAAGAATTTCAGATTCTTCCCCTAAATAATATATGTCATTAATGTTAAGTTAGTCATAGAAATACATAACTTTAGGGTTAGAAGGAAAATGAGATATTATCTAGCATAATCCACCCTCATTTTATGAGGAAATGAAAAGCTGAAATAATTATTTGAATTGTTCAACTAAAGTCACTCAATTAATCAGTAGAGATTAGAATTCTAGTTTAATAATCTTCCCAATAGAAAGAATGCAAAAACATTAGGTAGAGTTTAAAGTTGTGATATAGTTTAATAATGTCCTAGAAGGCAGAAATACTATGATAGTAAAATGATTTCCTCTACTGTAGGTAGGTCCAATACTGCTTGACCAAGCATTACATCATTTCAAGGACAATTGCTTCAGTGGTTTTACTCCTAAGGAAAATCGGGAAAATAAGAAGCATATCCACCTTTTTAGGAAAATGGAAAGATACTAAAAATATTAAAGAATGTTCTCATAATGTCCATTGAATATGTTAATAGTTAAAGCAGTAAAAATGATAACACTGAAATGGCTAGCATTACCTGAGTGCTCATTACATGAACTAGAGAAGCAAAGTTAAGCATAGAATAAGAATTAATGAACAGACACTATCTTCTAAGCATTGTGCATCATAAGAATCTGAGATTACAGAAAAGAAATAATTGCTACCTTCAATTTTATATAGTAGCCCAATTTTATGTAGTAACCCAAAATTTGATGGGTTAATATTAAATATTTCTCAAAGGAAGAAGAGAAAATCCTATATTGGTGGAGAAGGCTGAAGAAAGAAGAAAAGAAAAGAAATAATCTATGATGCTGCTGGTAGTATCTCAACTTTCATCACAGGGCAGTAAGGTTCAGAGAAGTCCAGTACAACAGAGCAAATCAACAGAGAAAATCCAGATTCAAATCTAACTCTGTTGATCTTCTAAGAACATGTTCTTCCCACTTCTTAAAAAATTATACAACATACAGAACTGTGAACAACTAAATTGTATTGATTGGATGGTAAGACACTTGAATAAAGTGTCTATATTAAGAGTAAAACAAACAAGGTTGATAAAATAAAGGTGATAAATTGATATTTATAAGTCCTCAAGGATAGGCAGAGGGATTTGATACTGTGTCATAAGGACAAGGTACTTAAGCAAAAAATGTGATATGAAAAAAAAATAAAATTCAAAGACAATTGCTCTTGTGGAGATATGTAAAATGTGGGAAGAGAATGGCTGATTTGCAGGTGGGTGGTGCTGTACTCCAGGCCTTTGGTACTGGTGAATTACGTTGGTGGCTAAGTAAACAGAAAGACCTAAGAGACATTTTAGGTGTGTGTCTGTGTGTGGGTTTTAAATCAGCACTAATATGAAGATGGTAGAAAGTGTAGTTGAAAGTAATTTTAAAAGTTTCAGGCATGAAGAAAAATAGCAGAATTTGCAGAGAAAACTATAAAGAGTGTTTTGGGTAGTTAAGAGAATATAATTATGTCATTGCCAATATGTCACATTTCTAGGTCTGGGAATACAGCCAGCAAGAGACCTATTCTACTCAAAATATGATCTGCAGACTGGTGCTGGTCCATAATAAATAATAGCAATTAGAAGTAAACCTTTAGGAAGTTTTATAGCAATTAGTAGTTTTATGTAACTAAACTCTAATAACAAAAACTTGAGGCTTATTTCTTGAAATTTTTAATTTTTCTAATGATCCATTTTCAAGTCTAGTAATTTATTTATACAAAATTAAAATACAACATAGACATATTTGAAATTGACAAAAATTATAAAACTAGTCCTTCAACAGATTGCTTGAGAAACAACTATAGATAGCAAGAGTTACATAAAAAGAGTGTGCATGAGAAGCCAAGACTGGAGAGGTGGTTTGAGCATATAGCCTTGACCTCCCTCCCTGACCCAAGACAGGTTTAGGCCATCCTCCTGCTATGTTCACTGTTTTGGGTACTATAAGAAATTAAAAAATGAGCATGACTTAGATCCTACCCTTATGAAGCTTGCTGACTAAAAAGGAATGTGTATAAATATCATGTTACAAGACAGAGTGTGGTAGATGCCAGAAAAAAGAACAAATACTATACAGTTGAAAAACTTATCACTTCAATTGTCAAGTACATTCACCCAAACATATTTTAACATTTCAAAAATCAGTTTCTATTTTATAATCAATCCCTTATTCAGTAGTAGTATTTCCTATTCTTCACACCCAAGCTGATTTGAAATCCGTTATTTTTCAACTAATATTCATTATACACTGGAGGAAATATATTTGAATACATTTAATGCAGCATACATATAAAAATTTATATATGTGTTAATTATAGCAATTGTTTATTTGCATGTCTCTCTCCCAGCCTGAAGTTACTTGAGGGCAAAAACAGCTCCTTTAAACTCTGGTATTGTGTAAGTCTGTGACAGCAGCTGCCACAGTAGGTAGTCAACAAAGAGAAGTACACTGGGAAAGAAATACATTCTAAGACTGAGTCTTGGAGATGATATTGTACCAGAAAATGGCAGGGAAAATTTATTAGGGATTATATTTATAAATGAAAGTATTCATTCTATAGATATTTCTACTGGCATTGTGTCAACAGAGAAATGTAAATATAATTGATTATGACTTGTAATTTTGATTTCTGATATATTCTCACCAAAGCTCCCTGCTTGGAAAAGTAGATCATTGCCATAATCTTCTCTAAGTGTAATTTCTTCAGGTCTACTTTGGTTTTGAGTAAAGTGTTCTGTAACATCAATTGCACTATAGAGGAATATAAGATTGAGGAAAACATAAGAATAGAACACAATGAATTTGAAGCATCCTTAAAAAGAAAAAAACCTTAAACAAAAGAAAAAAACAGGTTTATTATAAAATAAAAATTTTTATTTTCTCAATATTATTATTTATAAACAGGAGTTTTATATATATACATATACACAACATACGTACACATAAATACATACATAATATACACATACACATATAATCATGAGTTTTTTATATATACATATATCCAAGTTGCCAAATCTAATGGTTGTTCTCAGTCTTTATCCTACTTGTGCTAACAAACAGCATTCAAAATAGATGCCCACTCCTGCCATAACCTGAACGTTGTGTTCCCCCAAATTCATAGGTTGAAATCTAATCACCAATGTGACGGCGTTAGGAGGTGAGGTCTTTGGGAAGTTACTAGGTCATGAAGACTCTGCCTTCAGAAGTGGGATTAGTGCCTTTATTAGGCCCCAGAGAGCTGCCTTGCAAGATCTGTCATATGAGGACACAGTGAGAAGACTGCTATCTGTGAACCAGGAAGCAGACCCTCACTAGACGCTGAATCTGCTGGCACCTTGACTTTGGACTTCCCAGTCTTTGGGGCTGCTGTAACAAATACATGAGATGAGGTAATTTATAAACAGAAATTTACTGTGCAGTTCTGGAAGTTGAGAAGTCCAAAATCAAGATGCCTACAGATTGGATGTCTGGTGAAGTCCTGTTCCTCATAGATGGTGCTTTCTTGCTTTGTCCTCAGGTGGTAGAAGGTGCAAGGAAGCCTTCCCTGGTCTCTTTTATAAGGGCACTAATGCCATCCACAAGCACTCTCCATCCTCATCACCTAATCATCCCTCACTCAAAGGCCCCACCTCTTTGTACAATAACCTTAGGGGGTAGATTTCAACATCTGAATTAAGGAGAACACATACATTCTGACCACTGGAAATGTGTAATAGTCACTTCAAATTTTATGTGCAAGATTTAACTTACTTCCTTCTCTCTCCCCTTCTTTAACCTGACATTCCTTAGTTATCCTAATTCTGTTTTCATGCCTAAAATCATATAATCATCCTTCACCTCTTTTTTTTAGAGCCATATCCAATTCATCAGCAAATCCTGTTGGCTGTGCCTTCCACGCATATCTATAAATTGCTATGACCTCTATAAGATGAAGAGTGAGAACTGATCACAGATACTATCTTCTTTCTCCAGGACTTCCTGCTTCGATAATCTCAAGGGCTCTCTGCTTCTTCTCTTTACCCTTATAATAAGTAGCCAGAGAGAAGGCATTGCAATCAAGTCAGATCTGGTCGCTCCTCTATTCAAAATCTTACTGTGGAGCACTGGGTTGTAGTTAAGTGGTAAAGCACTTGCCTAGCATGCCCAAGATCCTGAGTTCTATTCCCAGCACCACAAAAAACAAAAAACAAACACACCTGGGCTTCATCTCTGAGTGAAATAAAAGACCTAACTGCAAACTACAATGCCCTATATCATCTGCACCTCTTGCATCTCTGACCACATTTTTCTACCATTCAGCTCCTCATTCACTCTATTCTAAAATCGCTTGCCTCCTTTCTGTTCCTTGAAAATGTCCAATGTGTTCTTGGGGCCTTTCCACTTGTGGAACATTTTTCCACATTATTGAATGAGTTTTCCTTTACTTCCTTCAGGTTTCTGTTCTTACCTTATCAGAAATTCCTTTCCTGGCCATCCTATTATTTGTTTTATTTTCTATTCTCTTCATACTTATCATCTGACCATTTCCTGGAGTACTATGTATTTACTTGTGTATTTATTGTCAGTTTACTTCAACTAAAACGTAAGATCCAGGAAGCCAAAAGCTGTATTTGATTCATTGCTATCTCTTCAATGATAAGAACAGAGCCTGGTAGGAAAGGCACTCAATGAATATTTACTGAATGACTAGATAAATATACTGTCAATATTGCATACAACATTCAATAAACATATAAGAATACATTTTATTGTTGCACTTTAGAATGTCATACTATATTTAAGCCTTTGTCAACTGTGTACTTGTTTAGTTGTTAACTACACTCCATTTGCCTTCACAAAATTTGAATATGAAAACAATAAAATATTTTAAAATATCAAGTTGAGGGAAAGTAAATAAAATAATTTACTTCATATTATGGGTGTCAAAATCATGAAATTCTTCTGGTAATGTGATAGCGTTGTAAGCTGCTTCAAAATTCTCTTTTGGGAGATCAACCAGTCCTGAAAATTAAAGAATCACATTCAATAAGCAATAATGTGGTATAAAGTAAGACATTCCCAATTAAATGTTCATTTTCTGAACAACTGCTTCATCTATTTAATGGTTTCCCATATCCACTCCTGTCCATCTTTAATCCTTTTTCTCTAACAAAGCATCCAGATCAAAAGCAAAAGCAAAAGCAAAAGCAAACAGATCAGATGACTCTCATGCTTAAAACAGTTTAGCAATTTTCCCAGTACATTTAAATAAAATTCAGATTTCTAACTGGGGCCTCTCCAGTGCTACAAATCTATCAGGCATCATCTAAAGACACTCTCTTCTTCACTTGTTATACTTACCACAAATATACTAGCTTTTTTGTTCCCTGAAAAAGTCAAGCATTTTTTTCACCTCAAGACCTCTACTCTTGCACTTTCGTTTGCCTAGTATGCCATTCCCTCGGGGACTTTTTACATGACTGGGTACTTCTCATTTTTCAAGTCTGAGCTTAAATTCTGTTCTTTCAGAAAAGTTTTTCCTGGCCAACTAAAGTGAACTTCTGTTATTTTCTGTTGCAGTGTTCTGTTTATTTTCCTTTATAGCACAATGACAATCTGTAAGTATTGTAATAAGTTTTTTAAACCTTTTCATCCTCTGATTTCTTCCCCAGACTAAAAAGAACCTTATTTATCTTGTTTGTCAGTGTGTCAAACATCATGTTTGGTGCAAGGTATGAAATCAATAAATATTTATGGAATATATAAATGAAATTATATTTGGGCAAGTGAACCACAGTGTGAGTATAAATCTATCTTGAGATTCTACAAATATTTTAACTGAAAAAGAAAAAAAACCTGTAAATTCTAAATCTACAAAAGATGATACTATAAGAGATTCAGAAAATGGAATGTCAAAGATGCTTCTGCCAGGGAACTTAAACACTAACGATAAAGGAAAGACCTACTGTATCTAAATAACCATCACAGAGGATAGAAAATGATGGGTGTAGTAAAAGTAGAACAGATGCTACATAAACTAAAATTTGAAGTCTTTATATATGTCTCCAACACTTTAAAATGCCAGGAAATTTTGACAATATTTCACAAACAGCATGAAACTTAAAAGTCTTGCAAATTTTAAAAACAATGACAATTATTGATATCTACACTTTGTCAGTCATGCTAGTTCTAATTTCTCTCATAGAAGCAAAAAAAGACGTAACAGACTAAATGACACATTACAAATGGAATATCAGAGTTCTTACACAGTCTGCTTGTTTTAACTGTATTTCTTACACAAATCACAGGAACATTACAAGTTTTAGGAATCATAACTTTTTTCCTGAAAACACAGGAAAAGAACAAGGGAAAGAATATAATTTTTCCTTAACTATGGAAACTTAGATTCAGCAAAATGAAGTTTACACTCACTATTCTTGCCTGAAATTACAGGGTTCTGCCAATTAAAAGAGCCCACACAACATAAAAATGTAAAAGGGAACCAAGAGTGAGACAAATTAACGTTGCATGTATACCTGGGCGAAATGTCATCTTCATTTTAAGAAATGCTTCACTGCAATCTGCCAAAAGATATTTTGCCTTCCTATTATAGATTCGAACAACTCCCAAAAGAAGGTGTCCTGAAGTTCGAAGTGCAATTTTCACCTTTCAATAATTTTTGAAGTATTAGAATAATAAAAATTAGGTTCATGAATCCTGTTCTTTGAAAATTACTAAATCATAAGAATTTCTTCTCTTTAAAAAAACATTCCATATTCTAAAAGTAAACCACTTAACTTCTACTTCACCTTGCAAAATTATTAACTTCTGTTTTGCTTACTCAGTAAAGGTAACCTACTGTGGCATTTAAGTGAAGTATATTATTATTAATATTATGGGAAGAATGTAAACTCTGCTGTCAGGCAGACTTGGGTTCAACCTATGGCTCAATTGCTAAGGCTGAGTAACTTAATCCTCTGAACTTCAGTTTAATAACTTATTCTACATTTATTTTGTGCCAGGCATTGTCCTAAGAGCTTTTCATACATTGATTTACTTAATTTTGACAACATCTATTTACAGAAGAAAAAATCCAGACTCAGATATGTTGAGTGGCATGCGTAAGTAATATAACTATTAAGTAATAAAGCAAGGATAAAATATAAATCTGATCAACACAAAAGTTCATGCCAACTACCACACTTCATTGAGGCCAAAAGAAGTTGATTTCAGAGGGCTGTTGTGGAAATTTTAAAAATTAATAGTCTAACCCAGTGCCCAGCCCATAGTAGCTTTTTAATTATAATTCATCCTTTTCTCAAGCAGAAAGACACTTAATATAAAAATATCAAATTTTTATGCAAATTCTAATATTTGTTTTGAGCTATATTTTCATATAAATTCTAATAGTTGTTTTATAATGAATATAATACTCTTGTTTATGATATAATTTCACATATTTTTAAATTTATAATCAATTTTCCTTCTTTTTCCTAAGCTCCCAATTCATTCATTCATTATTTTCTAATAAGTACTTATCAGGTACCTACTATGTATAGCAGTATTTTGTTAGGGAATATGAAATATTACAAAATATGCATAGAATATGCCCTTTTTCTTCAGGGCCCAGTGTATTTATGATAAATATATGATACAATTACCAATGGAAACTGATATTTAATATATATTTTTTTAAGTTGTTGATAGACCTTTATTTATTTATTTATATGTGGTGCTGAGAATCCAACCCCAGTGCCTCACACATGTCAGGCAAGTGCGTTACCGCTGAGCCCCAGCCCCAGCCCAAAACTGATATATGTTCAGGCAATAAATGCAATACAATTAAAGTAATCATATGAGAAGTAAAATTGCTTTGCAAATGTATTTTATGATATAAATGCCCTGTGCCTGAATCCATTTCAACAGCTTCCATGTTAAAGAATTAGACAAGGGGCTGGGGTTTTATCTCAGTGGTACAGTACTTGCCTAGCACTTATGAGGCACTGGGTTCAATCCTCAGCACCACATAAAAATAAATAAATAAAATAAAGATATTGTGTCTAAGACTAAAAATTAAAAAAAAGAACATTAGACAAGAAATTTTCTTTTTTCTTGCCAATATATTTTTTGTTTGTTTGTTTGTTTTCTTTTTTTAATTTATTTTTTAGTTATTCGTGGACACAAAATCTTTGTTTGTATGTGGTGCTGAGGATTGAACCGGGGCCTCACGCGCATGCCAGGTGAGCGCGCTACCGCTTGAGCCACATTCCCAGCCCCGACAACATATTTTAAGTCCTTTCCTCTTCAGAAGTCATGGAAAATAAAAACTATCATTTTAATCAGTAACATACCTTAGGTGAAAGAATTTTTTCAATGGTTATCTCTAGATTACATTCAAATACATGAGCCTTTGTAAGTTTCTTCTCCCAGTGAGCTGCGAGCCATATTTTGGCCAGTGGCCCTCGTTTACTCATAAGCACATGGGTGTAGAACATGTTGCCTGTATTCCTTAGTAATTTTTAACAAATTAGAGAGAAAATGAAAAGATACTTAAAATTTGATAATAAAAACCTTTCAGGACTATTTTACAGCAAGCAAATACATTCTTATCAATTCTATAAAATAACAGATTGTTTAATTCAATATATTTCAAAATATTTTCTTGAAAAAAAAAGAGAAGTTTATTTAGAATATAGAATAATAAACTAATGTCAGGCCAGGGGTGATGGGGCATGCCTCTAATTCCAGCCACTTAGGAGGCTGAGCAGAAAGAATGCAAGTTCCAGGCCAGTCTCAATAACTTAGCAAGATCCTCTGCAACTCAGCAAGATGCTATCTTGAAATAAAAAAATGAAAATATTGGGGATGTAGCTCAGCTAGAGCACCCCTAGGTTCATTCAGTCACCAGTCTCCACCCCCCACACACAAATTATAAACTAATGACAGAGCTCTAATAGTTTGTTAACTATATCTGGTTTAAATGTATCCTAATCAATGATCTCTTCCTAGGTTTTATTTTATCCTATACAGAATTTGAGATCATACTGATGCGGTCAAATAAATAAAGGAGAAAGGCTGAAGAAATAGGAGATGGTAATGGGAAACAATAGAATAGGAAAAAGTGGACAAAACTAAGAAACAGAATTTTGAGAATTTGTGAAGTATTGGGATCATTGATTCATATTCAAGTGTTGAATTTCTTTGTTTTCTTCAAGATGCTCTGGTTTATTCGACTAATTTTTGAAGTTAAGACAGTAGAATTCTAAAGGACTATCAGAAGAGAAAAATGAAGAAAAAACGAAACTATAGGTTTAAAATGAATCAGAGGTGGCAAGAAAAGAAACAAATTTAAACATTTTGAAGTAAGAATGGTAACAAAAACATCCTCACTTGACAAGAAAGTACTATACATTTCTACAAACTGTACTATTCTTTTTTTTTATTTGTTCTAATTAGTTATACTTGACAGCAGAATGTATTTCGATTCATTGTACACAAATGGAGCACAACTTTTCATTTCTCTGGTTGTACACGATGTAGAGTCACAGCATATGTGCAGTCATACCCGTACCTAGGGTGCAAACTGTACTATTGATAACATTTTAAGGCTCCATAATGAAGCCCAAAGTGAGAAGAGATTTTACAGCACTTTGGCTGACTCCTAGAGAAGAACCAAGTACTGTCTACATGTAAGGAATCTTAAACTAAGGTTACTGAAGCTTTTTTTCTATTTCAAGTTTGGATAAGAGAACATTGAGCCAAAATGAACACAACGTCGGCCACGGAATTATAAACGGAGTGAACTTTGATCAATGCCCATTTTCAAGGCCAGAATCACCTCCTTATGCTCAAAACTATAGGTTGTGCAATTACCAAACCACAACCCCCGCGGGACACCTAGAGATTTCGACGTTTGAGGTTTATGCCTTGCGTTGGCTCCACTTTCTTTTCTAATGGGTGTCTTTGGGCATCTTGGAATAAAGTCCAATTTATCTTTTGAAATTGCTCCCAGGTGAGAGATCCTTTAAAAGGACCTTTTAAGTAACCGATTAAAAAAAAAAAAAACCTAGACCCTGAGATTTTTCTTTTTCTTTGAGATATTGATTTTCTTAAGCATATACTGATCAAACCAATCCTCCTCACCCCTTCCCCCCAAAAAATCACCCTTCCAATACCCCACAACCCTGGGGGTTCTTCCTAGATTGACTCTGCTTCATGCGGAGTAAAGCCAATGACAGTGGGTGGGAGGAGGCGCCAGCGCCCGAGCTGCAGGGTGACAGCGCGCAGGAGAGCCGGGCAGGGGCGGGCGAGCCGAGTGGGCGAGCCCCCAGGGCAGCGAGAGCCGGAGAGGGGCGAGGAAAAGGGAGGCGCCGGGACGCGGTCCGCGAAGCGGCCGGCAGGGACGCCCGGGTCTCCTCAGCAGACCACTCCCCGGAGGGCGGACCCCAGACCCGGGCGGCCGCAGGAGCCCGCGTGCACGCCGCGAGCGAGCCCGGGGTCCCGGGAGGCGCCGCCAGCCCCAGGCGGGCAGCGGGAGGCGGGTTTCTTCCTCAGGCCGGGCCCTCAGGGCTCGCTGAGGAGCGGGCTGGCACGCGCGGGGACGGGCGGCCTGCATCCCCATCACCCTGCCTGCCTACTGCCCTCGGAGCCCGCCCGGCCCGTAGGCTGCGCCCTACTTTGAGCGCCCGGTCTGACTAGAGGTGCGCCGGAGCAGGGACTGTGAGAAGAGTCGCCCGGGGCGCGCGTCAGGTCTGAGGCAAGGGGCTCACCGGCGCGACTGTGCGTCAGCTAGGCGCAGCCGGGCGAGGGGCGTGGCGTGCAGGGGGCGTGGCGGCCGGGGCTGGGTGAGAGGGTGTGGCTTGATGAGGAGCGCAGCGGAAAGGGCAAAGGGCGGGGGTGGGCGGGGCTACCGGTGATGGGAGGGGTGGGCGGAGCTCCCGGTGATGGGCGGGTGGGCGCGGCTACCGGTGATGGGCGGGTGGGCGCGGCTACCGGTGATGGGCGGGTGGGCGCGGCTACCGGTGATGGGCGGGTGGGCGCGGCTACCGGTGATGGGCGGGTGGGCGCGGCTACCGGTGATGGGCGGGGCGCTCCGTCCTAGCGAGCCGTATCAGGGGCTGTGCTAGGGCGCTGCAGCCGGACCTCTGCTAACCTGGGGCACCACAGCGACCAGGCACAATCCCTATAATTCCATTGTGAAAGGTGATCCTTCCACCTGGATCTCTGACCATGCCTATAATGCAGTCCAGTCTCCTCCACTTACTAATTAGAAGTTTCTGGAGAAATTATTTGATCCCTTGATACCTCAGTTTTTGTCATCTGTAAAATGGAAGTGATAATAAAAGTACCTGCGCCATAGGATACTGTAAGAAATAAATGAGACAAAGCATGTAAGTGGCTTACAATAATAAGTGCTTAAGAAATACTTGTTATTATTAGTAAGGTCATTCACGTATACATGCCCTTTGGGGACAACAAAAGTTTTCCAGCCTCGAATATCACAGCTTTAAATAACAAAGCCAATTGCTAGGATCTGAGAAAAATCATACTAGAATGTAAGGATCCAAGGCTGCTTTTTCCCTGGAGCTGCATAGTAAATACTAATAAATCTCAGAGCAGCAGTGACATCCAACATAAGGTTATTGATAAGTCCCGTCTCCTTGCTGGGCATTTTCATAGGTTACTTCATTTAGTCTTTAAACAACCTCAAAAAATAGTTATTGGGGTTTTTTTTCTCCTTTGCAAGAAGGTCCAGAGACAAAAAGCGACATTTTCAACAGTCACATAGTTGGGAATGTTAGAAGACTCATACTCAAGTTCAACTTCATCTTCCAAACTCAGGGGATGATTACAGCAACCACTTAAGCAGAAGTCTGGGAGACACCCTTGATGCCACCTTTGACATCCACTGATGTCAACCTCAACCCATCAGCAAGCCTATCATTCCACCTTCAAATAAAAATTCACTTTCTCCATTTCTCACTCTCTCCACCCACTCTACCCTAGATAAGCCCCTGCTGTCCTGGGAGATCTCCCATAGCCTCCTCAGTAGTCACCTTCATGTCACCTGCCTCCCAGAAGCCCATTCTTCACAACAAAGCCAGAAGAGTATTTGAAAAATGTGACTCAAATCCTGTTATATGATTCAACCGGCTCTTTTAAAGCCTGAAAGTTCTTCCTGTTGCCCTTAGAATAAAATTCAAACTCCCTTCTAACAACTACAAGACCTTCCATGATCTCCCCCTTACTTATGATTCCATCTCATATGGTGGATTTCCCTTGACAATCCTGCATCTTCACTTTCAGGGTCTTCCTTGTATGAGCCCTTTTAAGGTCCTGGGAGACACCTAGTGATGTGCTCACATGGGCAGGTGTTTCTGTAAACTTCACAGATGAAAGATATTTAGCTGTGATCCTTTCAGATCAAGGTCATCCATTTCGACGCTATCACACTACAGTGGCAATGGATAAACGAGGGCTGAGGCTAAGGCAGAGTTGAGTGTGTGTTTGATTCAGGTGTAGAGAGATCTAATTATGTGGTACTTAGTCACTTCCATCTCTGGTAAGTTATTGCTACCCATCTCAGTGTAGGAATGGCTTCCAGGAACACACCAGCCGACCACCAAGCTGGCTCACCCTTCGTGTGACTGAGGATGCAGGTCCATGGTGCCCAGCATCAGGAGCGTGTGCACAGGGATAGGAAACAGAGCCAAAAACTGGTCTATGGAAAGTTCTTCCAATCATCAGTCATATTCAACTAAGAGAGGATTTGGTTCTCATCAAAGCTCAGTTAAAGCAGAAATTCTTTCTTATCAGAATCTATCTGGCAGTGAAGCATATACAATTATAAATGCACAGCATGCCTTTTCTTCTTTTTAAATAAGAATTGCATAGAGTAGGAGATATGAATCTTGTGCTCACAGAGCACAAACGTGACAGTCCTATAAACAGCTGGTACATCCATGTGAGAAGTTGCAGGTTGTATGATCTCATTGTATTGCATCTTGTCTTAGTTGGCACATCTGTCTTGCTGATGTCTGGTGCCTATGGACAAAATGTCCTGTGGATCATAACAGAAATAGTAATTCACTAAGGTGGATAGATACATTTGAAAACAAAATAATGAATAGACTCTTGGATCATTTGATAATCTAATTAAAATGAGTGAACAATAAACATATTGGGACAGATTTAGTTTTCTCTATTATTTGATAGGAAATGCTAACCTGGATGAATGAAATACAGAATTTATAACACACCACTACAATGGGGACTTTGACAGTAAACTAGTTAATATACTGTTAGCTCAAAGAATATTTAAAACTAGTCACTATATGCAATGAGACTTAGAGCTCATATGAAAGAAACTTAGAGATTTCCCCAAGTTTGGCAATACTCCTAAACTTTACACAGCATTAAACTTTACAACATAAAGAAAATTATTTAAAGTAGCCACACAAAAAGTTAATCAACCTTGTAGAACTAAATTATTTCCCTGGTCTCTTTATAGAAAAAAAAATCATTGGTTATGAGTAGGTGATTAAAGAATATCAGAAAAAGCATAGAGAAAATTATTATAGAGGCATATACAGTTAATTAATAAAAAACATTATGCTGCTGGGTACCCATAATCCCAGCAGCTCAGGAGGCCGAGGCAGGAGGCTCACTAGTTCAATGGCAGCCTCAGCAAGTTAGCAAGGGGCTAAGAAACTCAGTGAGACCCTGTCTCTAAACAAAATATTAAAAAGGGCTGGAGATTAGTTAAGTGCCCCTGGGTTCAATCCTCAGTACAAAAACAAAAATATTATTCTATGTTTCTATATTTTATAATATGTGATTTTTGTCATATTTTTAAATTTTGGAATTTGTCATTTTTTTCTGATTCTAAAAAATATCCTCCTCCTAACCTAATTCCGTATTTCTGACTTTGTATTCTTTTATTTCTTTTTTAAAATTTTTTAAATTAGTTGTCGGTGGAACTTTACTTACTTACTTACTTACAGTGCTGAGAACTCAACCCAGTGCCTCACATGCTAGGCAAGCGCCCTGCCACTGAGCCGCAACCCTAGCCCTGTATTCTTTTCTTAAAGGACACACTAACTTGTGTGAACTTCAGGCCCCACAAACTTGGATCTGTCCTGCTCAGCCTTCTTGCTCCCTGGGCTCCAGTCATCTTGGATGCCTTCTGTACCGATGACTTAGGAGGTGTTTGGTGCCTGTTAGCATCAGAAACGTATTTGTAAATGAATGAATGAATCCCAAACTGGAATGCTCAATGTTAGTGGCCCGAACTTGGTCTGTTGTAATTTATTGCTGCATTCCCACATCCCAGACCGTGCCTTGCACCCAGCAGGTGCGCAGTATTTGCTGAGTGAATCCAGGCCTGCTCAGCTGCACGCGAGGCTTCTTCCCATTGTGCCAGTTATCTCCAGTTTACCAAGCACTTTGATCCTTTCCACATCTCCGAGAGGTATCATTTTCCTTTTGGAGTTAAAGCTAAGTGGAGATTCAGAGAAGTGACTGACCCAGGTCGCTCAGTCTGTGGCAGAGTTAAGTTCAAAGCCAGATCTCTGGCACCGAAAACCCTGTCCTCTGCCACCCTCCCAATGCAATGCCACACAATACATAGGAAAGCCCATGGTGATGATGCAGAGGGGCCCATTCCCTGAAGGAAGGCTTTATGTGAACACTAGGTGGCGCCCACGTACAGAGTACATGGTTGCCCTCCTCTGATGGCCTAGGATTAGAAAGTAAATTATGGGTCACAAGTCCAACTTTGAGTGCCAGTTTCAGTTGTTCTCAAGTGTCTTGCTTTTGCTTCTTTGGCCAATGCTCGCTGAGTCTCAGTCTTCTTTTCTGTCAAGTGGGAATACTTACTAGTGAGAGGATATGGTCTCTGTGCATAGTAGGTGATCAAAAAATAGTTATGGGGGCTGGGGCCTGGTATGTGTAAGGCACTGGGTTCAATTTTCAGCACCTCATATAAATAAATAAAGGCCTATCGACAACTATATATATATATATGAGTTCTTCTAACTGGGCCCAAGGTTTCGGCTACTGTGATTCCTTAGTGTACTTAGGAGACTGGTTCCAGGACTCCCTATAGATACCAAATTCCATGATGCTGAAAGTACCTTATGTAAAATGGCATTATATTTGCATAAACTACCCACACGTCCTACTGTATACTTTAAATCATCTGTAGATAACTTAAAATATTACAATGCAAATGCTGTTTAAACAGTGATTATACTTTATTGTTTAGGAATAACGACAAGAAAAAAAAGTCTGTACCCATTCAGTACAATGCAATTTTTTTCGTGAAAAAAAATTTTTCATCCTCAGTTGGTTGAATCCAACAACGTGGGGCTCATGGATATGGAGGGCTGATTCTAGGTGAGATTCTTACTCCTGCACATGGGTCAGAGAATGATTTCCAACAAGAATGAGAGAGAAATTCCCTTCTGCTGATCACCAGCTGTGGTAGGCTACCACATCCCAACCCCTGGAAGCTGTGAATATTGGTTTACATAGAAAAAAAACATGGGGGGAGATCCTTTGCAGATGTCACTAAGCTGAGGATCTCCACATGGAGAGATTATCCTGGGTGTCCCGGTGGGCCATAAGTATAATCACACAAATCCTCGTAAAGGCAGATGGAGAGTTTTACACACAGAGAGTAGAAGGCTATTAGAAGACATGGATGGAGACTGGGGATGTAGCTCAGTGGTAGAGCACTTGCCTAGCGTCAGGAGGCCCTGGGTTCCATCCCCAGTACTGCCAAACAAACAAAGAAAGCAGGTGGAGATTGGATTGGTATAGCCACCAGAAACAGAAAGGAGTGAGAAGCATTCTCCCTCAGGCCAATACCTGACCTAGCCTGTGGCCCAGTAAAACTGACCTCAGGCCAGTGAAACAGGAGAACTATGGCATGGGGAGGGCTTGGGCAGATCAGGGCATACACCCTACCTATGAACGAGGGCTCCAGAGATGCTGGTAGCCTGGAAGAAGGTGCCCTGTTGGGGATCCCAGATTCTGTTCTGCCTGCTAGCCAGGGTGAGTACAGAAGTGCTGACCTGGAGTTCCATTCACACGCCCGAGGGAGGAGGGGAAGGGGACACGTGTGCCTGACCTCTGGGCCTCCTCTCTCCCATGCTGGGCCTCTCCCCACTGTTGCTGATCAGAAGAGCAACATCATCTGGTGAGAGCCCTACTTAGGCAGGAGGAGGGCCCAAGATTTAATTCCACCAACACCTTTGGTTATTTTGTTATTTGGGGACGACTTAGCTCCTCTAAAGTTCCTTTGCCCATAAAATGAGATATAATATCACCCTTGCAGTTCAGTGTGATTAGATCTTTACAATGCTTCATGTGGTTTTGGAAGTTCGAGCAGATGATTGAGAATGATAATGAATAGCCCATGTGACACTTGGACCTGACTGGATGACAGGCACCATTGTGAGTGCTTTAGAGGTAGGACCTCATTTGTTCCTCACAGTAACCCCAGGAGATAGGTAGGTAAGACTATTAGCCCCATTCTACAGGTGACAAAACTCAGGCACAGAACATTCAATGGCCTGCCTGAGGGCACACAGTAAATGGCAGAGCTGGGATTTGAACATGGGCAGTGGGGCTTCCAGCTGTATCTCTAACCACTCCATGATCCTGACTGAAAAATGGTAGCTGTCATCATTAATGATAGCAAAGTTTTGTGGAGCACTTCCTATGTGTCAGGAACATATTGGCTCATTACATTTGCTCAAAGCCCTATGCGGTATTTCTTTTACTATCACTACTTTATACTGGAGCAAACTGAAACACAGAAAAAAAAATTGTGTTATTTGTCCAAGGTTAGAGAGCTCATAAGCGATGGACCTGGGATTCAAACCCAGGCAACCTGAAGTCCCAGCCTGCACGTTAAATCACCCTATTATATTACTGTGTGTTGATGAAGAAGAGCGGGAAGGAGAAGAGGTAGAAAAAGAAGAAAGAGAAGGAGGAAGAAGAAATAAACCTATCTTGTGCCAACAATCTATCATGTGTCCAGGTGTCAAGAGCTGAGCCAACCAATCAGATTTCCTCTCTGTAGACTCCGACTTCAAAAAAGAAGCAAGACAGTGAAATCATTAGCAGAAAAAAACAGAAGCGAAAAGATGCAAAAAGAAGGCCAGAACGTAAAGGCCAAGCATGAGTGAGGAAGCCCCTGGGCTCAGAGGGTCCTGGGCAGCTGTGCCAGCTGACATTCTCAGCTCAGATCCCCCAGCTGCTAGCATCAGCCAGAGGGGTGAAGGACTCAGGCTTTGAGACAGATGGAGCCACGTCCACCACCTGACTGCAACCACCCGGGACCCAAAGCAGGAACCGCTCAGCTGAGCCCAGGCAACCCACAGACCCACGGGAAGTAGGATCTCAACAGCTGTGAGTGTTGTTGCGATCATAGAATGACGTTGTTTTAAATTTGGGGCCCTTTGTTGTTTTGTGTTTGCAGCGCTGGGGATGGAACCCAAGTTCTGTGCATGCTAGGCAAGCGCTGTACATTCCTGGCCCAGGGACAGTTTATTACCCGCCCGTGCCTGCTCCGGAAACTGTCGCTGCAGGCCAAGGATGAGGAGAGCCTCTGATCACCTCCCAGCTGTCACAGTGAGTCCTGCCCTGCCCACTGTGGGCTTCACGTCTTGAACTCCTCTTCTTCCTGCTCCTCGGCTTTTAGCTTCTGATCTCATTAAGTCTTTTGCCATCTGTGTCCCCTCCTCTCTTCACCTGGATGCCAGGCTCGGGGGTGCGTTCTTGGTTTTGCCGTCTCAGCAGAGAAAGCCCCGCGCTTTCCTTTTTGAGAGCACGGTGCACGGCGCCCCCTGGTGTTCACTGGCTGCCCTGGATGGGTACCACTCCCAGCCCAGCCGGCCCAGAGGATCCAGTTGGGAGCTGAGAACATTGGTTCCAGATGTGAAGTCTTGGAGAAAGAAAAACATCAGAGGGGCAGGCCCGGGTACTCTAGGTCTGTTTATCTTCACAGGTTAGGGTGGTGGAGGTTGCAGGGGGGTTTGGTCAGTGGGCCCAGTTGTGGGAAGCTGGATGTGATAGACCCATGTCCTTTTGTTCTTTTCAAGGCTAAGCAGATCTCTCTAGATGATGGTTGCTAACAAGCCCATTTATTTATAATAGTCACAATTTCACAGATCGGTATATAATCACACGGCAGTAATGACAAGCTGCCATTTATTAGCCTTTCCAGTGCCAAGTGCTGTGTAAAGTGATTTATGTGCATTATCCCATTTAATCTGCACAATGATCCCATGAGTAAGTACAATTATCATCCCCTTTATCATAGACCAGACAGGCTGAGCAACTTAGCTAAGATCAAAAAGTAAGTAAATGGCAGAGATAGAATTAAAACTCAGGTTAAGAACCACATGTGGTCAGGGTCGTGCAAGTTAAGCTCAAGATTACAATCTTCTTTATTCTTATTTTTTGTGGTGCTGGGAATGGAATCCTGGGCCTTGCACATGCTGGGCAAGTGCTATACTACTCAGCTACACTCCCAGCCCACAATCTAATACCATTTTGCATCCATTATATTGGTAAAATTAAGAAGATTGATTATATCAACTGTTGGCTAGATACAGAGCACCAGAACTGCTCATGCACTGCTTGGGAGGAGGGTCAATGATGACCCCCCTTGGAAAACAGGTTTCTTTGTAAACTTCAGTGTTCACGTTCCTCCAATTCCATTCACAGCTGTCCCTTCTAGAGACTCTTGTACTTGGGCACCAAGAGACATCAACAAGAATGATACAGTGACATTGGTAAGAATAGCAAATAATTGTGTGAGTCGGGGACAGGTAGGAGTCAGAAACCACATCGGTTTTTTTTTTTTATCACAGAGAATTTAATATAAAGAAGTGTTAACTAGGTATAGAGTTGTTAACTGGGTGACTGAAGGTTATAAAAAGAACATTAAGGTAGCAATTACAGGAAGCATCTACCACCCCCAGGGCTGAGGGAACATAGAAAAGAAGCTGAAATTATATAAAGCTTAAAAACTCAAGCCTGCTGTGGTGGTGCATGCCTGGAATCCCAGCAGCTTGGGAGGCTGAGGCAGGAGGATCAAGAGTTCAAAGCCAGCCTCAACAATAGCGAGGCACTAAGCAACTCAGTGAGACCCTAAATAAAATACAAACAAGGGCTAGAGGGGCTGGGGTTGTGGCTCAGTGGTATCGCTCCTGCCTTGCACCCATGAGGTCCTGGATTCTATCCTCAGCACCACATAAAAATAAATAAGTAAAAATTAAAGATATTGTGTCCATATACAATTGAACAATATTTTTAAAAAAGGGGGGGTGGGGAGATGTGGCTCAGTGGTCAAGTGGCCCTGAGTTCAATCCCTGGTACAATCCCCCCACCAAAAAAAAAAAAAAAAACCTCAGAGGAGGAGGAGCCCCGTGGGGCCTCAGCTGGCTACTCTGCGCTCTGTAGTGCCCATGGGGCGGAGACCTCCACCCTGGAGAGGGCTAGTTCCCTGGAAGGAGGTGCTGCTATGAGGGGAAGCGGCATTGATAGAGGTTGTTCATAGGAGCAGGAAGGCCACAGGGAACAAAGACGGGGCCTTTCTCTCTCCTGCCTTGTGGTCTTGATGTAGGATAGATGAGGCTGGTCACCTGAAGAATTAGCAGGGAGCAGGTTTATTTAAGCTGCAGCAGTCCAGAGGGGCTAATGACTAAAAATCTCTGGACCCTGAGTCTGAAAATTCTTGTAGATTTATACCCAGTGTGTGTGGGGGGAGGTGGGATTTACATAGCAGTGGGTGGTTACATGGAGGTAAATTTTGTCCCATATTCCTAGACTAGACAGAGGTTTTCACAACAAAAACAGTAGTAGTAATTTGGGGGCAATGAGCTTGCTGGCAGATCTAGTTTTTACAAGAAAGAGAAACTGGGCCTTTACAAGTCAGGGAGCCGAGACCACACTGGGCTTCCTGCAGAACTCCTGTGATGCCCTTGCAAAATCTTGGTGACAAGAAGCATAATTATGGGGAGGTGGTGAGGGTACCTGGTAGCTAATTCAGTCTAACCCCCCCCCACCTTTTTACTGGCAAAGACAACAAAACCCAACAGCAAGCAGCTGGCAGCCTAGAAATGTGGCTGGCAGGGTCCCAGCCTCAGCTGCACAGAGCAGGGGTTTTTGTTTTTTTGGTTTTTGGTACCAAGGTTTCCAACCTAGGAGCACTTAACCACTGAGCCCCATCCCCAGACCTTTTTTTGTATTTTCTATTTAGAGACAGGGTCTCACTGAGTTGCTTAGTGCCTTGCTAAATTGCTGAGGCTGGCTTTGAATTTATAATGCACCTGTCTCAGCCTCCGGAGATGCTGGAGATTATAGGTGTGTACCACCACACCTGGCTGTTATCAAGTATTTTATTAACATTGCAGGTTGGCCTGACTACACACACTGTGCTTATTACACACCCTCTGCACTCTGCTTCTGTATGGAAGGATTTACTTTTTCAAAGTTGTAAAGAACAATATTCTAACAAGATGTGATTCAGTTGTCAAAAGCCCACCAATTGGCTCATCCTAACACGATGACGTTTTTCACTTTCACCTTTTCTGTTTGAGCCTGTCTTAAAGGCAGACATATTTTCAAAGTCCTGATGATGCATCCCACACAATTGGGTGTCCTGCTGTATTTTGAGCCTTGTTGCCTACTATTTCAGAGGTCATTGCCTGAACCCTAAATGAACAAAACACTATTTTCTTAATGATTTCTCTTTGCTTCTTTGTATCCCTTGGAAGCATTTTGGTTGCATAAGAGGGAAGCAAAACCAAATCAGCATATGTGGTTGGGAGTGGTGATTGTGGAATTCACTGGAAAGAATGCACAAGCTAGGCTTCAAAACCAGGAGCTAAAAGAGTCGGGGCTCCTCCTCTCTGTCCATCTCTATGTGGCCTCTCTCTGCTTCTTTTTGTTGGGGGTGGATACTGATGTCTGTCTAATTCCACCATCTTTCCTGCCCCCATGCTCCCTCTCCTCGCCTCCCTCCCCTTTGCCCAAAGTTTCTCCATTCTGCCCATGCCCCCCTCCTGCCCCCCACATTATGGATCGGCATCCACTTATCAGAGAGAATATTCAGCCTTTGTTTTTTTCACTTAGCTTGATATTCTCCAGCTCCATCCATTTACCTTCAAATGTCATAATTTTATTCTCTTTTAATGCTGAGTAATATTCCATTGTGCATCTACACCACAGTGTCTTTATCCATTCATCTATTGAAGAGCATCTAGGTCGCTTCCACCGTTTAGCTATTGTGAATTGAGTTTCTATAAACACTGAAGTGGCTGTGTCACTATACTATGCTGATTTTAAGTCCTTTGGGTAAAGACCACGGAATGGGAGAGCTGGGTCAAACGGTGGTTCCATTCCAAGTGATTAGCCTCTTTCTTTCCTACCATAGACTGGTCTTCTCTACCTGCCAGGCCCCCCCCACCCCACAGCCTCTGCTTTACAAATGGAGAGCCCAAGCTTCCAGAGAGTAATCCCAAGGAAGGACTGTGATTGGCTCTGTGGAGTCACATGCTCACCTATTCAACCAATCACGTTGTTAGGCCAAATGTGAATCATATAATTGGCCAGGCCTGGTGACAGGCGCATTCCGTGGCCAAGATGGCGACAGGACCCGGTGGTTATCAGGTGAAGGGGGACAGGAAACTTGCTGGGAAGACAGAAATCGGCCTCTAAGTCACTAGGTCTCATTTCCACCATGGCCACACCGACTCCCTTCATCGTAACCGTCGGTGGGAGACGCCCAGGGACGGGGTTCCTGCGCTGCTGCCCTCCTGAAGCCGGGCACGTCTGCACGTTGAAGAACGTCCGCATCCTGCACTTTATTGATGCTTAAAACAAAACAACCAGAAAAACCTCTGATAAGTGACAGAAAAGGGACCAGAGACAGAGTTGAGTGACGGATCCAGAAGCACAGCAGATAAGGCCAGAGATGACCCCAGAACCTGGTCCCAGGCTCCAGGCTCCCGGGCTCCCCTCCAGAGCCCCCTCCCTTCCATCACAGCCAAAGCCCACACCAGCGGCAGGAGGGCCCAAGGCCGGTGCCTTTTCTGCCCAGTTACGGAAGGGAGCTTCGCCTGCTCTCTTCCCCTCGGAGGAGCTGGGCCAGCCCCCGCAGGGAGACCGGCTGGCAGCCCCGGCCTTCAGAGCCCGCCCGGGCTCTAGCAGGGCTGGTCCCTGCGCTGGACCGTGCCTCCTCCCAGCGGGCGCTCTCGGCTCGCAGCTCCTCCAGGACCCCGTGAAGGTGTCTCAGCGTGAGCAGAAGCTGCTGGTCTTGGATCTGCATCTCGGACTAGGAGAAAGAGAGAGGAGACTGTGAGGGGGTGCGAGAGTGACCGATGTCCCCCTGTCTGTCTGGTCCGAGGCAAGTCCCCCGCACCACCCAGCAGAAGCCATACCCACCGAAGCCTCAGTGTCTTCATCTACAAAGAAGAAAGCAAATTACCTATACTCCAAGGCTCTTATGAGGACTGAATGAATTCTCCACCCGAAAACATGCTTTATTTAGCATGTGATGTGTAAAACTCCACGATCATTGCACAGGTGTTAAGGTGATCAGGGTTTCTTTCATATTGAAACAAAGTGAAGTCAACTCAGCAGGCTGGAGCCCTTTGGAACAATGATTCCTAATAAGGTCTGGGTTCCCCAGGTCCCCAAAATCCTTTTCTGGGATCAGCAAAGCCAAAACTACTTTTATTACAATACTAATGTTATTTCAATTATTCACTTTTATTTTCTTATCAGTGAATGGTGGAGTTTTCTAGAAGCTATTACATGTACTATCCCTTTTTTTTGGGGGGGGGGGTAACCAGGGATTGAACTCAGGGCACTTGACCACTGAGCCACATCCCCAGCCCTATTTGTATTTTATTTAGAGACAGGGTCTCACTGAGTTGCTTAGCCCTGGCCATTGCTGAGGCTGGCTTTGAATTCGTGGGACCACAGGCCTGCACCACACCTGGTCACATGTACTACCTTAACAGATTGGAGGCAGAAGCAGAGGAGAATCCAGCTGTCAACTGTTAAGCCAGAGATGAATTGCAACAATATAAAATTATACCACACTTCTCACTAAATATCTGCTTCAAAAGATAGTTATTTTAAATTAATAATGTTTTATTAACATATAATGAGTTTGTTATTTTTAAATGCATAAGTAAATAAATATTAAACATTTCTCCATTTTCTTTTGTAATTTAGTCAATATTGATGGATATAATTCACGAACACAAGGGCTTCTTCTTGGTGTCCTTAATCATTCTGAGGAGCATTGAGGGGTCCTGCTCCCTCAGACCCCAAGTGTTGTCACTCACTCACCTCTGGCCTTCTCCCTTATTCCCCTAAGAATTACCTTTTCATACGTTTTTCTATGCTTTACCTCCTCATTTTAAATGTTCAGATTTTATTTTCTGAGACAGTAATTTTTACACATGATACAACATTTAATAGCCACACAAGGGTATGTACGGTGGTCCCTGAGTATCCGTGGGGGATTCCAGGTCACCAGGGATACCAAAATCCAAGGATGCCCAAGCCCCTCATCTAACCTACACAGTCCTGTGGCCTTTAAATCACTTCTAGAATAATTATAATTCCAAATCCAATGTAGATGTCGTGTAAATAGCTGTTATGCTGTATTGCTTAAGGAATAATGACAAGAAGTAAGTCTATACATTTTTAGTAGAGACACAGTTTTTCAGTTGAATTCCATATTTTCAATCTGTGGTTAGTTGAATGGATGAGGATGGAACCTGCAGATACAGAGGACGGCTGTTGTTAAAAGTCTCGATCCCACCCCTCCCCCTCCTGTAGTTCAAGTCTCTTCCCCAGAGGCCGACACTGGGAAGAGTTCCCAGGCTTCACTCTTGATTCTGGTCAAGGCATAGTGTATGATTAGATATGCAGATTCACAACCCCTCTCTGTCTCTTTTATTTATAAGAGATAATTAGTGACATTATTTCTCTATTAAGAATAGTATTTTAGGGGCCTGGGAATGTAGCTCAGTGGTAGAGCGCTTGGCTAGAGTGCAGGAGGGGCTGGCTCAATCCCCAGGACCACGATAAAATTAAGTAAAATAAAAAAAGAGGTATTTCAAGTCATCTCATACTTGACAAGGCACCATAAACATACATTGGAGAGAAGATCACGTTTCAACAAATGGTGCTGGGGAAACTGGAAATCCATATGTAACAAAGTGAAATTAAGCCCCTATGTCTCACCCTGCACAAAACTCAACTCCAAGTGGATCAAGGACCTTGACATTAGACCAAAGTCCCTGTGTCTACCAGAAGAAAAACTAGGCCCAGATCTCCATCACGTGGCTTAGGAACAGACTTCCTCAATAAGACTCCTAAAGCACAAGAAAGGTGAAAGTCAAAAACGTCATCGTGTTAGGATGAGCCAATTGGTGGGCTTTTGTTTTGATAACTGAATCGCATCTTGTTAGAATATTGTTCTTTACAACTTTGAAAACTTGGGATGAAACCACTATTTGACCCAGTTATCCCACTCCTCAGTTTATACCCAAAGGACTTAAAATCAACATACTACAGTGACATGGCCCCATCAATGTTTATAGCAGTTAAATTCACAACAGCTAAGCCATGGAACCAACCTAGGTGCCCTTTAACAGATGAATGGATAGAGAAAATGTGATATATATAATGGAATATTACTCAGCCTTAAAGAAGAATAAAATTATGGCATTCGCAGGTAAGCTGATGGAACTAGAAACTAACATGTTAAGTGATATAAGCCAATCCCCCAAAACCAAAGGCTGAATGTTCTCTCAGATATACAGATGCTGACTCATAATAGGTAGGAGGGGTGGTGGGGAGGTTCATCAGATTGGACAGGGGCGGTTAGGCTAAAGGAAGGGGGTTGAGGATGGAAAAGACAGTAGAATGAATTGAACATAACTTTCCTGTGTCCATATATGGACACACGACCAGTGCAACTCCACATCAGGTACAACCACAACATGGGGAGTTACACTCCATGGATGTATGATATGTCAAAATACACTCTACTGTCATGTATAACTAAAAAGGACAAATAAAATATTCAATGAAAAAGAATCAGCTTAATTTTTGTGATTACTTTACAAATGAGAAGACCGAGCCGGTGTCCGCTGCTCGAGCATTACTAGTACTGCCAGGAGGAAGAGAACCCTCGGGTGGAGCGTGGACTGTGTCCTGGAGAACCCTGGGATCCCACAGGCCGCCCCCCAGTGGTCTAGGACCTTCCCTTCCCAACTCCCAGGAAAGCATTCAGGGTGCGTTTTCCCCACACACATCTTTTTGTCTGAGTATGTACGCAGCATGGCAGAGATGCAGAGATGCAGAGATGTGGGGGTTTTGTTTTTTGTTCTGGATACTGGGGGTTGAACCCAGGGGCACTTTACCACTGAGCTGTCTGTCCAACCCTTTTTATTTTGAGACAGGGTCCAGCTAAGGGGCAAAGGCTGGCCTCGAACATGCAATCCTCCTGCCTCGGCCTCCTGGCATCACAGCGATGTGAAGGGAGGTGCCAGACACGATGCCTTTGACTTTGAGGAATGTAAACCCTGAGGAGAGGCTTCCACAGCAGAGTGTCTTCAGCCTCTGCAGTGGATCTCCGTCCTGCTGCCACATGGTCGGGCACTGGGGCATCGAGCTGGTTTACCTTCTTGCCATGAATGCCTGTGGCTCTCTCCTCCTGGAGACCCACCAAGTCCCTGGAGCTCACAGGATCCCAGGAAAAGAGGAAGAGCCCTGACTTTTGCCTGTGGTGGCTGCTGACCATCTGTTCCCCTTGCTGCATGAAATGACAGTCTGGTGCAGGCCCGTTCCCCCGACAAGGTCAAGGGGGCTTCTTGGGTGTGCTCCCAAGGAGCTCTTAGGGGTTCATGTAAATTTCATGTGATCGAGATGTCAGGGATTTGCAGGAGGAAGCTCAAGGGGCCTCTCATCTCTTGGCACCCTGGGAGAAAGGGGCTTGGACCTGGGAGGTTCCCTTGCTTTTGTTCTATGGAGAAAACAGGCACTTTGGGTTCCGGCACCTAGCAATCTGGCATAGGCACTCACCCTGGGGGGACCCTGGAGGCCCAGCGCCTGTGGATGTGAGAAGCTGCAGTCCCCTCTGCTGGCTCAGCTACTCCCTCTGAGGGCGAAGACAGGGTTAGGTCCCCGCTGGCCCAATCCCTAGCCATCCAGAAGTATCACAGGACAATCTGTCCTTCCCCAGGAGAAGAAGTTGTCTTGGAATCCAAGCCCTCCCTGAGGTTCCCAACCCGCCTCCTCCTCTCTCTCAGCTGGTGGCCCCCATACTTTGGAGCACTCCTTTATTTTTGGGTTGCAAAAACACCCAGGGAGGGCTGGGGATGTGGCTCAAGCGGTAGCGTGCTCGCCTGGCATGCATGTGGCCCGGGTTCCATCCTCAGCACCACATACAAACAAAGATATTGTGTCTGCCGAGAACTAAAAAATAAATATTAAAATTCTCTCTCTCTCTCTCTCTCATCTCATCTCTCTCTCTCTCTCTCTCTCTCTCTCTCTCTCTCTCTCTCTCTCTCTCTCTTTAAAAAAAAAAAAACACACCCAGTGAAGGGTATACTGCCTAGCGTCCTGAGAGCCACCAAGAGACCAAGTAACAGGACACACTCATTCAGGAGCCTTGCACGCCGTGGGGTGGATCTTTACTGGAAAGGAGACACAGGAGATGTTTCCTGGAGAGAGAGACTTCCTCCCCTTTCTCTCTCTTCCAAGGTTCAGTTTCTCTGAGTCGGCCCTGCAGAGAAGTCCTGAGCTGGTAGGCCACCTGCTGAGAGACCCTGGGCCTCCTTGGCCACTTCTGAACTGGGAGCCAGCTCCGTAACACCCTGCCCCCGCAGGAGCACGGCTCTGGCCTGCATTCCCACTGCCATCCCAGTCCCTCTGGGCTCCTACCTCCAAACACCTTGCTAGGTCCTCAACTCCCAGCCTCTGCTCTCTAGAGGATCTGGGCTGAGACAGTGGCGTGCTCCATGTCCACCGCGGTCAGGGTCAGCAGCCCACATGGATGTGCCAGGGACACACCAGGCACGCGCCTCCTATGTAGGCCACGACCCACTTACTCCGGCCTGAAACTGCGATCACGCACCGGGTGGCTGGTCCCCAGAGGGATGCCTGCAGCCCCTGCCCTGTCCAATGGGGCACCTGAGAGGAGGGACGGGAAACCTTGGAAACGTGGGGGGCGGGTGTGGGGGGGAAAGTGGGCAAAGCCTCACCAGCTCCCGTCTCAGCCATTCCAGGGTCTGCCCGAGGTCCGGGGGTGGCTCTCCAGCTGCCTTCATCTCCCTGAGAAGACTTGATGATGTCCCGGCTGTGGGCCTGAGGGACTTGTGACTCATAGAGTCCCCAACCTCCTTCAGCTGGCAGCAGGGTGGCCAAGTCACTCAAGATGGAGTAAACGGGAGCAGGAAGCAGTTCACATGGGAAAGTGCAGTGTTTTTTTTTTAAAGGGCTTGAGTGCTCTGCACAAACCGAATATGAAGGGAGGGGACCACTGGGGCATGGGAGCCTCCGTGCCTGCTGGTTCCAGAAGCCAGCGGGATGACAGGGACCGTGAAGCTTTAAAGCATAACAATAATAGTTCTTTTGAAATAGGTGAACAGTGCTCTTGCCCAGGGCTTGTTTGGTGCTTTATATGTGGAGTATATGCCTCTGGGGAGGGGGAGGGTAGATATCCCACCTGTGGTCCAGTCCCTCCCTCCCTTTCTCACTTATCCATTGAGTCTAGATAAAGGAAGATGTTCACGTCCCAAATTCCCTTACCTCTAAGATGCCTGCAAAACCCATTCCTAACAAATGAGACCAAAGCAGAAATTTGTCATTAGACCTTAGGAAAAATCTTTTACCTTTCTAACGAAAGGGAAAGTGTTTCTGACGTTTTTCCCTTTGCATTTACTTTCCCCCCCCCCTTCCTTTTACCTTAAGTGTAGACCTGATGTCTGGTGCTACAGCAATCATCTTGCAACTATAAGACAAAGGCCAAGAGAATTAAAGGGGTTGGAAGTCATCGAGTCATGGAATCAGCAGCAACATGTATTTGTTAGGTGAAAGAACAGACCCCATGTGTAACTGGACAGTCTACCTCTTGGGAGACAAACTGTCCTAACTGACTTCCCAGATTTTCTCACAGGATAATATGAAGTGGCTATTCTTTAATTGTCCCTTCCAATAAATACTTACTGAGTATCCACTGCTCTAGGCACTGGCCCAACACCAGAGGGACAAAGTCTCTGCTTTCCTGGAGTTGATATTCTAGCAGATTGAAACAAACAATAATCAAGCTGATGTTATCATGGAAAGGAATCAGACCTACTTTGATGGAGGGTCTTAAAAAATTCATTCTATCCATGTGAGCCAGGAACCCTGAGGATGGACACAGTCATCCCAGATAGCTGGGTTCTGTCTGTCACCCAGATCCCCTGAGGTGAGGGACAAAACAAATACGATACACGTTGGAAGGACTTTCCCTCAACTCCGGTGACACAAGCTGCCTTCGGATGACAGAACACACAGTGGACCAGAGTCAGCGGACCCCATCTACCGCCAGATCCGGCTCCTCTCCCCCCTGAGATGAAGGAGATCAAAAACATATTCTGAGAAGAATGAAAGGCAAACAAGAAAGAATCAAAAACACAGAAAAAGATGCTATTAAAACTCTTTTGAAATAGAACTCAATTGAATTCATACAAGTAAAAATTATAGGAAGTGTTTATAAATGAACTTACTGTGGCCCCAGAAGACAAAGCTAACAGAGGGTAAGGGACACGGGGCACAGGCTGGGACCCAGCAGGAGGAGGCTGAGAGTTCTTTCAAGGACGCAATCAGCAAGCAGCAGCCTGAACCAGGAGACCAGGGAGACTTGAGAAGGGCCTCTGTGGGTCAGAGGTGCACCTGGCTCCTTCCAAGCATCAGAACTACCGGGCAGAAACATGGGTGCTGTTCTGGGGGCCCTGGTGCCTGGGATCCAACCCGGGCTCCATCAGACTTTCTGTTCTGCCGGGTTTCTGTTCTCGCGACTAAAAGGCTCAGGGGTCACTCCAGTTAAACTGGGCTAACTGGGCTGCACGAAATAACCACACAAGAGACACAAATACCTTTTTCTTTGGGGTTGCTGTGACGGCTCCTCTGACCTTAAGGGTCCGCAGAAGAGAGAGAGCGAGAGCACACGTTGACCCCTTTTATTGAGGAGAAGCTACTCAAATGAGGCAAGGGGTCAGGTTTCAGGGGGCTGAGTCTGTCTTCATGATGTCCACTGTCAGCAGGTTGATTGACACCTGGGTAGGCCACACCCAAGGGCACAGTAAAAGGAGGGGACACACACAAGGCACTTCCATGGAAGATTCTATCCTAAACAGGGCAAGGGGTTATATTACAAAGGAACAAGTGAGCATAGCTTCACCCATGGGGCTGTAGCAAGACACACCCATTTCTGTGACTGAGCACCTCAGCACCCAGCTGGGGAATGTAACTCAGTCACCCGTAAGGTTGGCCCCCCACACTGTTCACAGCCGGGCTTTATTCTTTCCCTCTTCAGGCAAAACGTCTCTAAATAACTACTAACCTGAGTTGTAAGGAGCCTCAGGTTCCTTGTACTCTAGGATTTACAGCCTGAGTGCATCTCATTGCCACGTGCAGACAAGATGCTATGTGCCAATTCTATTCTGGTTCAGCTGTCACTTTTCAGAATTGAAGATCTGAGACACTCTCCCGGCCTGTTCACACCCCTTCTGAACACAGGGACTAGACATGAGCCCCTCCAGGTAGGTCTCCAGGCTTTGTTTCATGTGGCCCTGTAGTCATGGGACAATTGCCTGGAGCAGAGATGGGTGCTGCACACCGGTGGCCCCCACGGATTGGTCAGGAGGCAGACCCTGGGCTCTGGGGTGGCTTGTATTTGAAGAGCTGTGTCTGAGTTGGTAACCTAACGATCCAATCAGCACTGTGAGTTTGCCGCAGATAGGGAAACTGGATTGTTACAAGAACACTGTATGTCGGTGCAATGACACATACGGGTAATCCCAGTGGCTTGGGAGGCTGAGACAGGAGGATCAAGAGTTCAAAGCCAGCCTCAGCAAAAATGAGGTGCTAAGCAACTCGGTGAGACCCTGTCTCTAAATAAAATACAAAATAGGGCTGGGGATGTGGCTCAGTGGTGGAGTGCCCCTGAGTTCAATCCCTGGTACCCACCTACCCCCCATAAAAACAAAACAAAATAAGAACACTGTATAACAAACTTCTCCAAAATTCCACATTTTCCAACTGAGTTAGCTTTCTATTACTATACCAAAATACCTGAGATAATCCACTTAAAAAGAGGAAAGGTTTATTTTGGCCCACAGTTTGGGAGATTTCAACCCATAGTTGACCCTGTTGCCTGGGACTATGACAAAGCAGCATAATGTGTGCTGGAATACGCTGCTTACCTCATGGTTCCTGAAAAGGAAGAGGGGGGGGGCGTGGAGGGAGAGGGAGGAGGGGCCAGGGTCTCACTACCCCCTTCATATGACTATAAGGTCCACCAGGCCCCACCTCTTGGAACCCTTAGATAACCTCCAGACTATAAGAGGCTCCATCAGCTGGTTCAAATACGAGGCTGTGTGACCCAGCAGTGCCACAGGTGGGGGTCAAGTCTTGAACACGTGGCCGTCGGGGGTGTTTGTCCGGCCACAGCCATGGTTTACTTTTGCTCGTGAGTGTGTGGGCTGCCTGGCATGGCTTTCTTCAGGCTGCCCATCAGCAGGTCTGAGGCTGCCCCATGCGTCTCTTGTCATCCTCCTGGAATCACTGGGTGCCTGGGACATGTTCCCCTCCTGACAGGGACAGAGAAGAAAGGAACAAGTGGAACAGCATGAGATCACTTAGGGCCTAAGCTCAGAATCACCTGCCTGAAGACAAAGCGAGTCACATGACCAAGCCCCAACCTGAGGGGCCAGGATGAGGGCCATCTACAAAGAGGTCATGCCAAGAGAGCAGTGAGGGAGAGGCGGAGGAGAGGGGCCACCCGTTCCACACTGGGAGGGAAGTCAGCGCAGTCGGGGGCTGCAGGCCTGGAGGGGCCCGAGGGAGGCTGGCCGACAGGACCCCAGGGCAGGAGCTAGAGGCAGGAGGTAGTGCCGCCTGGCGGTGGTGGGAGACCCAGGAAGGACGAGAGAGGGTGATCTGAGCACGGGGCTTGAAGGATAATTGAGGACAACCGACATTTCTGGGTGGCTTACTCTGCACCAGGCATCTTGCTGGGCATCATAACCTCAGAGCATCTCCAGAACCTTTTTATGACTGCAGTTCCCAAACTGTGTTCCAAGGCACCCCCAGGTACTGCAGAAAACTCACAGAGGCAGAAAAAAACAGTTACATTTCTGAGGGAAACAAAAGGACAATCTGTCAGATGCTGTGCAAGCAAATATTACTAAGTTGTTTCAACCTAACCACTTTTTATATGTGTCAGGTATTTCTTGGGGCCTGGCACAATGGAAAATGTGAAAATGTGAGATGAGGTGAACTGACAACGTTTAGGATCCTCTGTCTCTGAGTTAGGCGCCATCATTATCTGAATATCATTAATGATTACAGATCCTGCCATTTAACAGATGAGGAAACCGAGGCTTCAAAAGGTCCATATTTTTTTTTTCTTTTGGTACCAGGGATTGAATCCAGGGGCACTTAACCAATGAGCCACATCCCCAGCCCTTTTAAAATATTTTATTTAGAGAAGGGTCTTGCTGAGTTGCTTAGAGCCTTGCTTAGTTGCTGAGGCTGGCTTTGAACTTGTGATCCTCCTGCCTCAGCCTCCCAAGCTCTGGGATTACAGGTGTCCCAAACTCTGGGATTACAGGTGTGCGCCACCATGCTTGGCCCCAGGAGGTATGGATTTTCATAACGTCATTCCAACAGGTAGAGACAAAGATGGAATTAGAACTCGTTCTCCCTCCCACTGTGGGGAGGGTCCTGCCTATTGCTCTACAGTGGTGGGGGGCCAGTGATGGAGGGGTGCAGACCAGGCTCTCCTGTTCTCTGCCCTACACAGTAGAGGTGTTGATAACAGCCCTTGGTAATTAGAGTCTGGCCCTCTGTGCTTGGCCTCCAGGGCTAACGCTAATTACCCCAGAAAGGCCATTTCTTGTGGTTAACTTGTTTTGATGCAACTTTCATTTATTTTTAATCATACTCTGGATTCCGGCTCAGAGCACAATTTTACTTCATAGACTCAGAAAGGCTTGGCACACTGAGATGATGGGGGTAGAGAGTGGAGCCAGAAGTCGTGGAAAGGGAAAAAATTTAAACCCATGAATGAGGAAGAATGCTACTCCCGCCTATGAAAGCCCGAATGCTGTCCATTCATCACCCGCAGTCAGCCAACACTAGGGCCCCCATGCGCCAGACCCTGCAGTGCACGCTAAGGGTGCAGTGATGAGCAAGAGAGACCCCACTCCAGACCTACGGGGGCTTGTCGTCCAGACAGTAAGAGGTTGGTTCAAAGATGAGGCTGAGTGACCCAAGCAAGTCGGCGGCCCTGGCAAAAATTGTAGGCTGCTCCTTGATATCACGTCTCCCTTTCTGACATGACAAAGACTACATTTCCCAGACTCCCTTGCAGATAAGTGGGCCACGTGATTAAATCCTGGCCAATAGGATATGAATAGAATTGATGTGTTCAGTTTCTGGGATGTGCCCTTAAAAAGATGGAAGAGGGTGACCCCCCATCCCAGTGTCCTCTCTCTGCTAACTCCAGGGTAGAGATAGGACCAGCTGGAGCAGCTGTCTTGACCCACAAGATGAGGGTGGCAGAAGACAGAAGGACCCCAGGCCCCTTGTGATGGCTGAGCCGCCATGTTGGCCTCAGCGACCAAGTAGACCTTTACAGGAGAGAGAAACAGGATCTGTTTCATTGAAGACATGATTACTTTGAGTCTTTTTGTTTCAGGAATCAAATCAATGTCCTAACAATAGAGCAGAGTGCTAGACCAAGTCCTTTCCATAATCCTCCTACCTAGGTCTTTAAGTGCTGTATTCTCTTCCAAGAGTTTTCTTGTTCATGACTGAATCTGGCCCCTAACAACATGGCGGAGAGAGGGCTCCTTGGCCATGACCAGATAGACAGGAAACCAGGATGTAGGAGTGGAGGGTGATCTGCCCTGAGACACAAAGGCAGACTTCTCATCTCTCAGATGGGCAGGCAGGTCAGAGTTGCCATTTAGCTCTTCCCTGTGTCTAGCTTCTAGGATTGGGGTCCTCCACATTTGGGAGGACCCTGGGCACCTGAGCCCTGATCTGCCTATAAAACACAAACGAGGTGGAAGTCTCACAGGGAGAAGTTTCCACATTGTGACAGCCCCCCGCCTTCCTGCCCTGGGACACAGAGACCCAGGTACTCAGGATTCCCAGTTCTACTTCTTTTTCTGTGGCTCTTCACCTCCCCGTACGTAGGCCCTCCCTTTGGCCCAGACAGACAAGGCCACTTGTTCGATCGTTTGCCTTCTGACGATGCCCCTGTGTCTCATGGTTCCCTGCCCCTGCGTCCAGTAGTAGCGAGTGCTGTTGGGCCCCATCCACATTCCCGCCACACTCCCCTTCTCCTGGGGCTTCCTACTGCAAACACATCTGACTCTGCTTAAGGCACCTGCGTGACCTGTGCAGAGGACAGGCTGGGAGTACCCAGGACAGCCCTCAACGATGACAAACAGGTCCTGCTGGATAAAGACCTCAGTCCCCTCAGCTCTCAGGTGGGACATACTCCATCCAGCAGGACTGGACCCCAGTTGCCCACGATGCTCACCTGCCCGTCAGTGCACCTGTGGCGTATTGGAGCTCCTTCCTTCCTAGTCTTGTTCTGCTGTTCCTCCACTGTGCTTCCTGGGATGACCTTCACATAAACCACCTGTGCTCAGATTCTGCCCTCCAATCTGCTTCTGGGGCAACTCAACCCACAAGGTGTCTGCTTGGTCTCTAAAATGCATGTTGAGGGCTGGGGCTATGGCTCAGTGGTAGAGTGCTTGCCTAGCATGTGTGAGGCCCTGGGTTCGACCCTCAGCACCACATACATAAATAAATAAAGTAAAGATATTGTGTCCATCTACAACTAAAAAATGTATAAAAACAATAAATAAAATTTGTGTTGAAACTTATTTTTTTTCTTTTTAGTCCTGTTGAAACTTAATCTCCAGTGTAACACTGTGAAGAGGTTTGATCTGTGGGGAGTGATCAGCACCCTTATAAAAGGGCTCAAGGTTGAAGGGAACACACCGGGGCCCTTCTGCCTTCCAACATGTGGGATATGGAACAAGGTGCCATCTGGAAAGCAGAGAGCAATCCTCACCCAACACCAACGATGGTGTCTCATCCTTAGACTTTGCAACTTTAGAACTGTGAGAAATCTCTCTCTTTATAAACCACCCAGTCTCAGGAATTTTGTTAGAGCAGCAAAATGTACTGTAAGGCAATGTCCTGACTATATGTGCCTGTACATGAGTCCCCTGCTCCTCTTTCTGCACATGTCTATTAAGCTAAACCACCTGGGATGGTTTACTATGTGGCAATAGATAAACAGAGCACATATTTATCTATATAACACATAAAATTATGTCATATACCACTATTCTTTGCAAAATTCTGTATTAATTGATGTTCTAAAGTTCTCCAAGCAGACCCTATTCTCTGACAGATCAATGTCTCCACAGATATATAATTGCAGCGAGTGCAATTGAGTGACCGTGTGCCAATATGACCATAAATAACCTTCCACAAAGTCTGTTTTCTCTCTTGTGCCTTTGCAGCTGGGAGTAGCCAGGAGAATATTTTCATAATCCAAATATGACCAAGTCACTATTTTATTTTATTTTTGGTACCAGTAATTGAACCCAGGGGCGCTCAACCACTGAGCTACATCTCCACCATTTTTTCATAATTTATTTAAAGACAGGGTTTTGCCAAGTTGCTTAGCGCCTTGCTGTTGCTGAGGCTGGCTTTGAACTCACAATCCTCCTGCCTCAGCCTTCTCAGAGGCTGGGATTAGAGGTGTGTGCCACCACGCCCAGCCTGACCACATCACTATAAAGCTCGTCACCCACTGCAGTGTCTACAAGGGAATCTTTGTAGGTTCAACTACACACAGACTCAACAGGTGACCAGAAGCCACACCTGGTTTTAGCCTACTCTGAGAATGTGAGAGGGAGACCCCAGCTTGGGAGCTCAGCCAGCCTGCTATGCCACCAGGTGCTCCCTCAAGTGGAAGGCCTTGTTGTGTCCAGCAGAGGGCGCTGCCCGGGTACAAGATGGACTACCTGCTGGGCAGCAGCAGGCCCCATCCTGGCTTAACATCTCAAGTCCCATGGGAGCCAATGTCTTTGGACCTGTCCAGTTATGAGTCACTGTGTTCAGGAAGCCCAAAGTATAATTCCCACCAGGTATTTATAGTTCTCTCCAGTTGTTAAAAACGACAACTTTATTTTTTTCAGAACAGTTTTAGATTTACAACAACAACAACAAAAAATCAGGACAACAGTGCAGAGAGTCCCCTGTATCCTACCCTGAGAGACCTCGGTCATTAGCACCCTACACTAGAGTGGCGCATTTGTTTCGATGAATGAACCAATGTGGATACACTGTCCTTAGCTAATGCCCACATTTTATTTGGATTTCCCTAGGTTTTATCCACTGTCCTTTTTCTGTTCCGGAGTCCCATTGAGGACACGGCACCGTATTCAGTTGTCATGTCTCCTTAGGCTCCTCTTGTCTGTGACAATTTTGCAGACTTTCCTGGGTTTTGATGCCCTTGACAGTTTTGAGGGGACTGGTCAGGTATCTCGTCGAATGACCCTCAATGACATTCAGTTGGTCCTCAGTGGCGTTTATCTCATGATTACCCTGGGGTTACGGGTCGTGGAGAGGAAGGTCACAGAGGCTGAGTGCCATCTTCAGCACATCACATCAAGGGTGCATACTATAAGGTGATTTGACAGTTGATGTTGACCTTGAGCACCTGGCTGAGGAGATAGGGTTTGTCAGGTGTCCCCAACCCCCTTCCACACTGCACTCTTGGAAAGGAAGTCACTAAGCACAGCCCACACTTAAGGATCACAGAGTTATGTGGTCCTTATATATCAGGAGTTGATAAAGAGAAAAATCCAGAGAAAGAAGTAAAGGTGCTGTCCCCATCTTTGAGGACCAAGGACCTACATATTTGGAATTCTGCATGGGAGATTTATCTCTTTTCCTCACTTGTTTATTGATTTGTTCAGTTATTTGTATCAGCATTGACTTAGGGATTATTTGTTTCATACTTCCGGTTGCAATCCAGTATTGGTTCATTTATTTTTTCCAGCTTTAGTTATTGAAATTCTTTTAGTTGGCCTATGTCCTTTGACACACCCCCATCACTCTCTGTGTGTGTGTGTGTGTGTGTGTGTGTGTGTGTTTAGCATTTGTCTTCTGGCACTATAAGATGCTCCAGGTTCATCTTGTACATTTCATGCCCCATTTCTCCAAGGAGCCCTGGCTCTTCTTGCTGGTGACTGGCATCGGGAACCAGGATCTGGGTGCGAGGTGAGCTCATTGCTATGGAGCACCACTGCTTCTAGGCCTCTCAACTGACAGAGCAAGGAAATAGATATGCATATACTAATCCATGTTATATAAACGCCTATAAATATGTCTCATGTAATCATCTGCATCTATATTAAGCCAAGCATGAATTCATATTGATGTGTCCAATTCTAATCAATTGCTGTATGGATCATTCTAGCCTCTTCCTCGGGGGGTCATTTTTACCATGGACAATGTTGCTCAGTAACACAGCAGACATAGTGGTTTTTTTTTTTTTAAATCTGTTTCCAGGAAACAGCTTGACAATTAACCAAAGGTCAAATTCACATGCAACAGAGGAAAAGGTTTAGTTAACCCTGTCCACACACTCTTCAATATAGCTCTGAGGACAAAGAACAAACTCTGGCCTATAGGACTTCCCAGAAACCTGGCCTACTGACAGATGCAGTCTCACCTCTACCACATTCCTCACCAAGCAGTCCACATAAGCCAATCTGTCTCCTTCAGCCCTCACTCTTACTGTGCTGCCTTCCACCCCAGGGCCTTTGCCCATGCTAGCCCTCTAGTGGACCTCTCTTCCTTGCTCTCTCTACCCAACTGTATCTTCTAATCAGGGCTCAACCCTTGCTTCTACAGGGGAGCTATCCCTACCCCCAAGGGTCAGCACCCTTGCTTGAGGCTTTCACAATGTCCCTTTGCTGGGTAGCACTGACTACAGCTGCAGGGTTATATTTACTTATCTAGAATATGGGCTCTTGTGGATGGGTAGGGTTTACCTAGGTCACTGGTATAGAATAGGTATTCAAAAAAATACTTGCTCATTTTATTTGCTCTTTAGTTAAAAATTATTTATCAAGAGGCTTCCGGGTGTTGGTGTCTTTTCTAGTCTCTGGGGACACACCCTCAGGGAAACAGGCAAAGCCTCCACTTGTCTTTGGACACTCGTGTTTCCCTGGTGACAATAAACAAAGAAATAAACTAATATCAGGAGTTGATAAAGGCTGCAGAGAAAAATCCAGAGGAAGAAGTAAAGGTGCTGGGGCACTAGAATTTTTTTGAAGGATGGCCTGGGTAGATGTCTCTGGGAAGGGGACATATGAGCAAAGACTTAAGGGAGGTGAGAGGAGTAAGTACTGAGGATATCAAGAAGAAAATGTCCCAGGCAGAAATATTGGCCGAGATCCAAGCTGTGTGGTAAGACTGTGCACCACAAGGGAGGAACTGGGTGATAGCTGCAAGGAAATCTTTAGTTCAACTCCCATTCCCTTGCTGAGTCCATTTCACAGATGAGAAAACTGAGCTATGAGTGGCAGAGCTGGGATTGCATTGGTGGGTGGGTGCCAGGGCTGGCTTCCCTTTGAAGACCCTAACACTGGGCCAGGTCTCAGGACGTCTTGGCAGGAGACAGGCCTTCCCAGGCCCAGCGACTCTGCATAGGCTATGCTACCCTGGCGGGAAGAGTCCAGGGTGGCCTCTGCTCTCCTGGGGGGTGAAGACTGCACAGGCCTTTGGATGATGATCTGCTCATGATGAAGCAAAGGAGCCAGGACAAGGGGTCCTCATTTGCAGTCCTCCAGAGCCCCAGGAGCCTGCATGGTCATGATGCCCATGGACAGTGGTGAGGACTTGAGGCTCAGAGAGGCCCCCCGGGTCTTCTGGAAATCCCACGCCTCTCAGATCAAACCTCTCTCTGGGCTTGGCCTGGGCCCCCAGAGGAAGTGCCTTCTTGAGTTCTGTGGAGGAGAACTTCACTCAGCCCATCTTAATAAGTCTGGGCTCAGTAAAGGACAGAAGCTGAGGAAGTCACCCCACTCCTTAGCTGTGCACCGCACCCGCACACCGGGTTCTGGGGGCTCAGGCTTGGACCCTGCTCTGCAGGAGTTGTCAGTCTGATGGAGGGGGCTGCCCTTAACCAGAAAATCACGCCGGTCAGAGATCAGAGTTCTCGGGCAGGCAAGGGGGGAGATCAGATGGAGGGCCCCCGGGGACAGGCTGTGTGTGAAGCAGCCAGGTAGCCTTCCCAGCGGAGGAGGCGCTGCAGCTGGGCCTTGGAGCGCGAGGGTGTGCGCAGCCTTTAGCAGCGTCCCAGGAGCCCATCCCTCTTGGGCAGCGCACTACGTGGTCCCTCGGAGAAAGAAGGCTGGGAGGCCGCGCCAGGGCTTCCTTTCAGCCTCTAGGTGGCGCCTTTGAGCCGCCGAGCCTCCAGCGCCCGCGGAGACTACCGACCTGCAGACCTCAGAGGGGACCCTGGGTCCTACCTGGGGCCGGGTGTTGGGGGGTGCGGGGGTCGCTCCTGGCTTTGGCGCAGTGGGGGCTCCCCAGCGGCGGGGGAGGGGTCTTCTCCAGCCCCTCCCCCCGCCCCGCCCCCGAGCCCTGGGACCGGGGACTCCAGCTCGGGTTCCCGCAGCCCAGGCGCTGGCGGTACAGAGGTGCCCTAAGGGGAGGGGAGGAGGATGGGCTGGCACCCCCCCGCCTTCGCCCCCGTCCCCCACCGGTCTCCCGGTCCCTCCCCGTGCTAACTCTCCGGGCGCCCTCGCCGGCCAAGGGCGGAGCTCGATCCGCGGCGCCGGAGAATCCCGGCTCCCGCCCCTTCCCTGTCGCTACCTCCCCGGACCCCGCCACCCCGCCCCAGCGGTCGCCACCGCCGCGGTGTAGCCCCGCGCGGCGCGAGCAGGTACGTGCTCCTCGCCGGGGGCTCGGGCCGGGCGGGAAGGGGGCGGGAGCCGGGGAGGACCGGGCGGCGGCGGCCAGGCCCGCGCGCTCCCGGGCTGCGCTGCAGCCGAGCCCCCGGCCGGCGGGCTGGCGGGCGGCTCCGGTGGCGGGGGGCGGGTAGGCGCCGGGGAGGACGCACCTCGCCCGCCGGCCTCCCGGCGCCCTTCGCTTCCGCGCGGGGAGGCAGGGGAGGCCGGGCACAGGTACACACGCCGAGGGGGGCTGCGGGGGCGGCCGGAGGCTGAGGCCGGGGCCGGCGCGTGTTGGCGAAGGACAGCGAGCCTGACCTCGCGGCCCGCCGAAGGACAAGCGGCGAGGGGACCCGGGCACGCCAGCGCCGGTGCAGCCCGGCCTCCCTGCTGCGGGCGCTGCCCGGCAGGGTCTGGCCTGGGCCGCCCGCGGCGTTCGCGGTCAAGGGCAGGAGCAGGGGGTGTGAGCTGCGGGTGGCGGGCGCGCGGGCGCGGTGGTCGCCCAGCTGCCGGGCTTCCTGCGCGGAACTTTGGGTATAGCAGCGTGGACTGCGTGTGCGTGTCTGCGCGCCCCGAGGCTTTGTGTACAACTCATGCGTGTGACTATCGATTGGGTGTTGTGGAGCTTCACCCATCCCCGCTGTGCGTCCGTCTCCCTGGGTGTCAGTGTGCGCCATGGGTGGGGTGCTGGGCCCAGGCAGGTCTTGGCGGATCAGGCTTGAATCTCAGCAGCCCTACTCTCCATTTCTTTTCGGTCTTTTCTATCTTTCTAATACCAGTTCTTCCCCCTCCGGGGTACCAGAGTGACCTATGGATCTATGGGTCACACTGCTCTTACTGGGTCTGTGGGGACTGCTGTGGGAACCACCCCCAGGGAATTGAATATGGAACTGGGGTGTGTCTTTCAGGACCTGTCCAACTTCAGATGAAATTGGAGTAACTGGCGTGGTGCTGGGGTACAATCGGTGGGTACAATATTTGTGTCTGTGCTTATGTTTGGGTCATTGCGCATGGCCTTGTGGGCTTCTGAACCCTCGATTGAGAAACAGTGACATTCTGATGCTGGGGGTGGGTCTTTCTTCTCTGCCCCCACACTGGGCATCCTAAGGAATAAGTTTTGGGTTTCCTGGTGGGTGAAGGAGAGTCCCTTACCAAGAATTTGGGTGCTTCAGATTTCCTCTGGGACATGGAGTCATCATGTGTCCATTTGGGACACAGTTCTGTTAAAGGTGCTGATGGCCTGGTGAGTGGGTACCACATTTGAAGACCAAGTAGCACCTTCTGGGGGCCATTTATGGCTTTTGGTGTTAAGTAACAAGCCAACCAGCACTTCTGTCCTCTCTATCTATTCCCTGGGAAGTGACTGGGTGGGCATCTGGGGACCCAGGTGAAATTCAGACGTATCACTGTCCTCTGGATGCTCATGGTGGCTGTTAGACGGTTGGACCAAGTGGAGGGTCTGTGTTCCTGCTGGAAGAGCCAGGATAGTAGTGGAGAGTGTCACCACCTGCCTAGGAGTGAGTGGCTTTGAAGGTTTATGGGGAATGATAATTCTTAGGAAACCTGCATTCAATTCCTGATCCCTCACGTACATGGGATGAAATCTGGGCCTTGTTTTATAAGTTGGAGATAGTGATTCCTGATCCAGGGCTGGAGACGGTTATGGGTGATACTTGTAAGTGAAGTGCCCGGTACAGGGCCCAACAGGTAGTGGAGGCTCAGTAAGCGTTTATAAATATTGGAACTCTAGAAAGAGGAATGTAGTATAGAATGGGTTGTGAGTAGAAAGAGGATTTGTACTCAGATGAAAGGCCCTGTATGTGCTAAAGGGAGATGTCTGTGGTAAGTCCATATTGGAAGGAAGGTCAGAGAGATTGAAAAATGTCCTTTTTGTGCTGGACCCTTGGAGTTTTATTCATCCATCTGTTCATTTCATTCATTCTTATTTCATTCATTTGCTCATATTCAAAAACACACTCCACACATGCAGAACCGTAGGGCATCAGAGAATAAACATAGCCTACGAATGCAGAGAAAGTGTTTATGAGTGTGTGTAGATACATTGGAGCTGCTTTGCATTGGGGGTCTCTGTGCCATGTGGGGATTGTGTGCCCGGCCCCCTGGGTGCATGTACCCTCAGGTTATCAGCTTGTAAACAGAAGAGCATGATTCTCCTGTGGGATCAGGAAGGACACATGACAGCCAAGGAAGGGGACTGAGGTGGAAGCTGTGGGAGAGACACTTGCTGTCGGACCCCATTACCAAGTCAAGCAGAGAGTTGGGAGGGGATGGAGACCTGAGATGCCCAGATTCTTCCATTTTGCAAGAGAAGCCAGTAATCCAAAGTTTAAAATGTCAACCTTTTGCTTTTTTGTGTATTGGCAACAAATGCACCAAAAACAAATGAAAAGACCAGAAACAAAACAAAGCAAAACTTTTGCGAGCCAAATATGGCCCTGGGTATCCCCGGATGGGAATGCACATGTTCTGTGTGTCTATCTGTATGGTGGTGTTCAGGTCCTTGGTGGGGTGTCTCCTCTTTGCAGCCCAGAGAGTACCCCCTTCTCACCTCCCTCTCCCAACCCTCCTGTCCAGGCCTCCACTGAGGCATTTGACTTTGACCTCAGTAGTGGCTTTCAAGTCTGCCCCACTTTGCCCCCGCCAGCCAGTCCCCACCTGTTGGCTTTCTTGCTGGATGGCGTTACCTTCTGGACCATCTGTCCTGGACCCCTGCGCACCCCAGCGCGCCCTGCTCCAGTACCTGCCTGCCTATTTCTCCCTGGCTCCTTGACCTGGTTTTCAGAGTCTTCCATGAACTAGCTCCCGCTGACCTCCAAGGCACCCCTCTCTCTTCCAGAATGTCCTCACCCTCCTCATTGATACAGAATTTCCCTTTCTTCCTCTGAATCTGGCTTTCAAATGCCACCAACTCCTGGAAGCATCCCCTCTTTTCTCTTCTTGGTCTCCACCATGACCCTCGCCCCCCACTCCCATCCTCTTCCTAACACACAACAGTGCCCACTTCTTCAAGTGGCCAAGGCCTTGTGTGCATTATTTTTAAAACATTTTTTTTAGTTACACATGGTCTTTATTTTATTTATTTATTTTCATATGGTGCTGAGGATCGAACCCAGTGCCTCACATGTACCAGGCAAGCGCTCTGCCGCTGAGCCCCAGCCCCAGCCCTTGTGTGCATTATTTGATGAAAGCCTCACAACCACCATTGGGGGGAAGCATTTGTTTATTCCCATTTTACAAGTGAGAACAGTGAGTCTGCAGAGGAGCTTGCATCACATGTCTAAGCTCAAGTGGTGAAGCTGGGATTTGAACCTGATAGCCACTCAGTCTGAATTTCTCCATCATGGTAATGGCTCATCACTAATGCTTACTGGGCACGCACTTACTCTACTGAGTGCTTTATATGGGTTGTCTCAATCCTTGTTTAAGCCCTGTGAAGTAGGAGGAAGTGGTAATGTTGTCATTTTATAGGTGGGGAAACTGAGGCCCAGAGCGCCTAAGTGAATTTCCCACCAGCCAGTGATGAGTGGAACCCTAGCGTGGATCACACTGCTCTGTCACTGCTCTGTCACTGTCCCATTCTCCCAACCTCTTTGGTGTGGTGAGCTCCCCCAGTGGGGGAGGGGGGCTGTGCCCAGAGGTCAACGGTGGCACAGGCAGGGACTTGGTAGAGATTGGTTAAATTCAGCTGACTTTCTCTTTTCTCTTCTAGCTGCCAAGGGGCCAAGGGATGAGCTGGGGCCCTCCTTCCCAATGGCATCTCCCCCTGGTCTGGAACTGAAGACACTGAGCAATGGTCCCCAGGTCCCAAGGAGACCAGCTCCCCTGGGCCCCGCGGCCCCATCCAGGGCAGGCGTGGACAATGCCGGCTTCTCCTTGGAGGAGCATGAGACCCGTTTCCAAAGCCCCAGGGATGCCAGACCGGACAGCTCCCCCAGTCCTCTGGGGGGCGTCCCCTCACTGCCCCGGTCCCAGCGGGACGACCTGTCCCTGCGTTCAGAGGAGGGGCCGGGCCTGGAGCCCGTGAGCCGCCCAGTGGATTATGGCTTCGTTTCCGCCCTGGTTTTCCTGGTGACTGGGATCCTCCTAGTGGTGACAGCCTACGCCATCCCCCGCGAGGCCCGCGTCAACCCGGACACGGTGACGGCGAGGGAGATGGAGCGGCTGGAGATGTACTACGCCCGCCTGGGCTCCCACCTGGACAAGTGCATCATCGCGGGCCTGGGGCTGCTCACGGTGGGCGGCATGCTGCTCTCCGCGCTGCTCATGGTCTCCCTGTGCAAGGGGGAGCTGTACCGCCGGCGCGCCCTGGTCCCGGGCAGGGGCTCCCGGAAGACTTACGGCTCCATCAACCTGCGCATGAGACAGCTCAATGGCGACGGGGGCCAGGCCCTGGTGGAGAACGAGGTGGTCCAGGTGTCAGAGCCCAGCCACGCCCTCCAGGGGTCTTAAGGAAGAGCCCCCGCTTTCCGGCTGCCTTAGCTCCGGGCTCCAAGGCTCTCAGAGGCCTGGGGCTTCAAACTCCCCATAAAGGGCCCAGCTGTAGGGGGCTGGGGGTCTTGGGTGCGGAGGGGAAGCCCAGGGCAGCCCGCTCAGGCAGGTTCTGCAGTTCAAGGTCTTACTTACGGTTCTGTTGCTAAGAATACAAAGTTTGGAAAGCCCTGCTCTTGGAAGATGAGGTTTCTTGGCATGTCCAAGGGTGGGGAGCCATGTGAAAGGTGGCTCGTCCTGTTCTTATGCTGTGGGGAATTCTGGGACCTCCACTGTCCTCATGGGCTAGCTGAAGATGTTGGGTGATCTTGGAGGGGGCTCCTTTGAGCTCCCACCATCTAAGGTGGGAGGTGGTTTCATGGTGAGGGGAGAAGCCAGCATTTGGGTGACCCCCCTGTTGAATCCCAACTGACTGAACCGTGACCTTGTCCTCTCCAGGCTTTAGCGGCTCTGTCTGTAAAGTGAGGGGTTGGACTGGATGATCTCTCCGGCCATTTCTGCCCTGGAGATGGGAACCCAGTCTCTGCCTCTGGGCACCCTTTGCAGGAGGAGGGTGTCTGCCAGGCACTGATCCTTCTCCATGCCATTTTCTGGCCTCTCCTCTGTGACGGCCACTGTCAGGAGGCCAGCAGTTCTCACTGTCCTGCTGAAGAGCGCCTTAGTCAGTGTGGGTCCAACCCCACCGTGTGCCACAAACCTGCTTTTGGTCTGGGGGTCTAATTTCCTGTAGTGACTAATTTTCTGTGGTAGCACATTTTGCAAAGTTAGAAGCGCTGTTTCTACCCATTCTTGGGGATACAGAGAATCTTTCAGAAAAGAAAGTGTGACGACTTTGTGGTATCTGATGTGCCCTTATTCACCAACCCTCCTTAATACCATTGTCTCTTGGGTCTGACCTCATGCTAATTGCAGAAAGAACTTTTTTTGTTTGTTTGTTTTAAACACTGAGTTTGTCACCTCTACCCTCTCACTAGTCAAGTGTAGCCACCGTTGATCTGGGGGAGAGCGGGCACACTCAGTCCCGTTGGTGAACACTTGTTCTCTTTGGCTTGCGGAATGTTTCCGAGCTCCTTCCATACTTTCTACACTCTTGATGAGACAGGAACAAGGAGATACAGGCATTTGAGAATTTGGGGGGAGGCATCGTTTTGCCCAAATGGCTCTAGAGGGCTTTGAGCGTACCTGCCTTCTTAGGCCCTGGTATGAGGACTCTAAGGGGTCATTTCCGTGAGCCCCCTGCGGCTGAGTGGGTCCCACTTACTCCCTGTCAGTTGGCCATGTGGGCTGGGAATTCTCATTGTCTGGGGGGTGGGAGGATGGGGTAGGCCTGGGGTCTCTAGGGGATCCAGGGCCCCTGATTACCCGTAACAGGAGCCTTTAGTCCAGTGAGTGGAACATCTGGGCAGCATGAGATCACAGCTTCTGAGACAGATCAAATATCTGCTCCTGTTGGCAGTTTCTGTCAGGAGAAGGGGGCTGGGGAGGGCTGGGGAGGACAAAGATCCTTTAGCTTGGCTTCCCAGGTTCTGTTGGGGTGTCACAAAGAACAAAGGCCAAGATGGTGAAAGGGTCACCATCCCCTGGGCTCCCACGGATGTGTCATCTCTCCCAAGTTCCAAGCAAGGAGAAGCCACAGAAGGTGGTGAGCCAGGCAAGGTGAACGACAGTAGGATTGGACGCCCCAAATGATGGGCTGAGGCTTTTCAAATCCATAATGATCATAATAAAAATATCAACCCAAGCCCTGTGGATTACTAAGACAGTGGGGGGACTCATTTGGTTACTAAACCTGTTGAGAAGACGCATCTGGGACCATCAATTCCTATCAGTTTAAATGCAATGAATTGTATTTAGGGGCTAAATGTAGTAGAAGATTAAATCTCAGGTTTTCTCCAAGCCAGAGAAGCCTGCTTTGCATTCTAATGGGGAAACTCCTTTAGAAAACGTTTGTAATGGAGCAAAGCAATCATTACCTTGTCAGCAAATTAAGAAAATTCGAGAGATGCCAGAAACATTTCCTCAAGATTGCAGCTGAGATCTCCTCACCAGTGGGTCAGAAACAGGTTTAGGAAGGAGTCAGGGGGTGGGGGTGGAGGGGTGAGGATTTTCTTTGTAAGTTCCTAGGGGCCAGGTGTGGTAATATCCCAGAGGCCCCTGTGGTTGCTGGAAGAGGCCCTCCTCACCTCCAGGAACTTTTCGCATCTGACAAGTTACTAGGGTCCCCCAACCTTGCTTGTCCTGGGGGTATCTAAACAGATGGCAGGTTTGGAGTTGGTAAGACCTGGGTTGCATACAGGCTGTGCCATTTACCAGCTGTGTGACTTTAGGTAAGTGACTCTACCTTTCTGAGTTTGGGTTTCTTTGCAGAGTTGGTTTCATGAAAACTCTGCCTGGTGGGGGTGGTGCAGATCAGGATGGCCACTGACAAGGACACTCTGCTTCCCACCTGGACTGGCGCTAACTCGTTTAGGCCTGAATCATGGGGGTAGTGGGGGAGGTCAACCCTTCTCCCACCAGCAGATATTGTCAGATCCACTTTCAGAATGATCCGTGTTCATCCGTCGTGTTGGTCACTGGTGTCTGGCTTTCTTTCCTGACCATTCCATCCCCCCAGCTCATCAGCCCGTTGGCAGCTAGAGGAAGCCTGTTAAAAGGTCTGGTCACTTCACTCAAAGCTCCCCTCCGTGTCCCCTTCGTACCAGGCAAAGGCCCCAGTTCTCCCCACAGCCAGAGGCAAAGCCTGTGTCCCTCTCCTGCATAGCCCTTCCCAAGGCCCCAATTGCCTTTTGTATTTGCAATTCTGATGAATTTTTTCCTTAAGGATGGTCCCATAAAGTCCATAAGCTGCAGGTCCCCCAGACCTGCGTCGGTTCCCTACAGTGGCCTCAAGGCCCTACACGGTGTGACCCCTTTGCCTCTCCAACCTCATTTCCCTCTAGCCACCATCACCTTGTGGTTCCTCAACCTTGCCTGCCACCCCCACCCAGGGCCTTTGCACTAGCTGCTTCTTGGCTTAGAAGGCTCCTCCCCTCAATACTGCAAGCCCCACTCCCTCACCTCCCTCTCATGGACACCTTTACTGGCCCCTCTGTTTAAAACCACACCCCATACCCCGCCCTCACTCCCTCTTCTCCTGCCTGCTGCATTTTTGTCCAGAGCAAAGCATTGATCGCTACCCAGCAGGCTGTGTCCTGCTCTTATTGACCGTCTGTACTCCCCACTCCTCCCCTGCAGGATCGCAGCCTTCACGAGCCTGGCATTTTGGTCTAACCAGTTCATGCTGCGCTCACACTGTGACCAACTGGTTGGTGCACATAGTAGGTGTTCACTGATGAAGGGACAGATGAATGTAACCAAAGTTCCCTGCGCCTGCCAAGGAATGCAGTCCCTTCATGGGACCCAGAGCCCCGCAGTCCCTGCCGGGCCTCCTGGAGCCCTGGTCAGGGCTGAGATGCAGGGATGCAGAAGGCGGCCTGCCCAGAGTGTGCAAGGGCCTTATTTTGTCACTGGACCCTAGGAACCCACCTGCCTCCCCCTCTCTGGGTCTTGTACAGCCGTGTGCACCAAGGAGTCAGAAGGGCTCACTGATGAATGAAAACCCGATGTCTGCCATCACCTCTGCCCACCCACCTCAGGCTCCTGCGGGTCTCCCAGCTGAAGAGGCCGGCTGCAGAGCCGCGTCACTGTTGCTCTCTTTCTTGGGGAACAGTATTATTAGGATTCTCTTTAAAATGTCCTCCTCTCTGCATGGACACATCTGCACACACGTGAGCACGTGAGCATATGTGCACGCCTGTGCAAGGGCGGCAGACACACACACAGCTTGCCTGACCTTGCTCAGAAGCCAAGGACACGCGCTCTGGGAGAGTGGCTCCAAGCCAGTGCGTCCTCTGGATGACTGAAGATGGTTCTCTTTCCCCACCAGCCACAGGCTGTGCGGCTGGCCTCTCAGCAGCAGCCACGAGTCCCCTCCCCTGCCAGGCTGCTCTCAGGTGTCCTTCCTGCTCCCCTAACTCGGGGTGTAGGAGAGGTGTCCAGGAGCACTTCCACCCTGGCACTGTGAGAGGTGACTGTGATCCTGGGAACCAGGCCAGCCAGGTCCTCTGGTCACCCCTTGCCAATGGGTCTGTGGGTAAACAGAGCCACCTCTCTGCTTTTCCAGAGGAAAACAAAGTCTTCTTGCTCTTCTTCACCAGGGGCTGGGGGCCAAGAAACACAGGCAGGGGCCTTGCCAAAGTTGACAGCATGGTGCCCTGTGTCCAGGGGCAGGAAGGAGCCCCCAGGTGGGGTTCTGTGGAGGAAGGTGGGGTGTGGGTACCCTGACCAAGGCGGAAAGGTGATCTTGTGGAGTTGCAGGGTAGGGCGCTTCCTGTGAGTGCAGCTGAGTTAGCCTTTACTGGTCAGGTGTTGGGGTATCTTCAGGGATAGGTCATAATAGAGTGGGGTTGAATTTAGTTAAGAGGTTGCCCCAACCCTTCCTTTCAAAGGTCAAGGCCCCGGTGGCCAGAACCTAGCAGGTCTTGCTGTGTCTTCCTGTCTTTGCCCCAAATGCCCACATCATTCTCCTCCTGGACTGGGCTGAGCAGATGCGAGGACCAGGACATCTGAATGGTGCAGAGGAGAGTGGAATTCCCACCTTCTTTTCCCCAGAGGGCAAGTGCTGCCCAGCTTCCACCCCATGCAAGTCTCGGAGCCATGGGAGGCGGGGCCCCTGCGGTGGGCCCATCAGGGAGAGTGCAGGGGTACTGCCTCCAGAGGCGGACTGCTGGGTGCTCAGTGGTTGTTATCACCTTGTTGCCTGTTTCCTTATTGTAAAACAGCAGGGCTCACGACAGCGACAGCGACAGCATCTTCCCCATAAGGCTTCTGCAAGTAGCGAGGGAGGAGGTTGCCTGGACAGCACTCAGCACAGGACTTGGCGCTTCTAACTGCTTGGCAAAGTTACCCGTGCATGTTGGTCCGTCCGTCCACACCTCATCTGCCTTCTCCTCTGGCCTGGGCATGGTGGGCACACATGATCCTGTCCCTTGGCTACTTGGTGATTGCTGTTGTGACGGAGGGTGCCCAGGGGCTGTGGGAGGGTGTGCAGAGGATGGAGCTGGGACTACTGATGAGGTGACAGTGAGAGAAGCACAGGTATCCAGGCCGAGGGGAACGGCACAGGCAGTGCCCTCGACAGCCAGGTGCGCTCTGAGGAAGGGACAGGCTCTGTGCAGCTGTGACACGAGGCCCGAGGAAGGGCATCGTGGGTGCTGAGTTTCAGCAGCAGCAGAAGCAAAAGGGGGCACCACAGTGCTCAGGTCACAGGGTTACCATGACGCAAGGAACATGCAAGGCACAGGGAAGGGGTCTCTGTCTGCCCCAGGATAGTCGCAGATGTGTGTGGCAGGAAGAATCTTCAACTGTCACCTGCACTATATAGGGTGACCCTGGCATTGTGGACTCCAGCACCCCCAGCCCTTCTCTTAGGGCTCCCACTGGGGCTAGAAGACAGAAGCCTGTGCCCTCGTGGCCTCTGGGCCACCAGGGGGAGGCAGCAGCGCAGATCTCCTGGGCCTGGGTGAAGGGGAGTGAGTGCAGGGACTCTCAGCAGCCAGCCTTCCTGCTGAGTGCTGGCCCCCCAGGGAGCAGGAGCCCCAGGGAAGAAGGCGGCTGCCATGCCAACCTCTTCCCGGTGGCACCGGGCACGGTGTCTGAGCCAGCACTGACTCAGGCCAGCAGCCTTCAGCAGCACCCATCTCTCTCCCTCCCCACCTTTTCTTTCTTCCTCTCTTTCAATCTCTCACCTCCTCCTCCTCTTTTCGATTCCTGTGTCCTCATCTTTCATGAAGCCACCCGCGGGTTTAGGCACCCAGAGGTGAGCTGTCACTACTGCTGACTCATGGGTCTGTCATGGAACTCTCCCAGAGTCCCCACCCTCCCCCACCAGAGATTAAGGCTGAGGCCCAAGTGCAAATGGTTTCAGGGCTCAGCAGGTGAATTAAGGAACACAGTAGGCGGCTGTGGGCTCGGTGGCAGGATTAGAGGGGCCGCTCCAGCGCTGGCCTGGCTGTGGCCCAGCGGTTGTCAGAGCGCCTGGTTTTTCCGGAGCAGCTGGACAGCTGGACTTTGTGTGGGTACAAGGTCGCTGAAAGGGATTATCCCAGAGCCTGAGAATTGTGGCTGAGGCCAAGCTGGGCCAATGAGCTGCCACCTGCTGGGGCCAGGCCTGCATCCCCCTCCCCTCCCCCAGGGCTGACTAAATCACTCACCAGAGATGGGGTACCCTCAAGTGGGGGCTGGCCTCTACCTCCCCACAGCCACTTGAGGGTCACCCATCCAAGCATCCCTCCTTCTTTCTTTTGACAAAGATTTGAGCAGCTACTTTGTGCCGGGTTCAGCAACAGATGGAAACACAAGGAGAGAACGCCCAGAGGGCTCCAGCTGCTTCTTCTGCAGCCCGGGTGTTTGCAAATCTGGAAACAAAGTCTGTTCTGACCTGGGGGATCCCTGGGGTGGGAGGCCGGGGGAGGGGCTCTGGCTGGCTTGCAGGCAGGCTGGTGTGGTTGGTGGGGAAGGTGGTCCTGCACTCCCTCCTGGAGCTCAGAGGCCCTGGAAGGGAAGTGGACGGCTCTGTTGTTCTGGGGACCCAAGTATTGACACAGGTAGGTGACAGGAGGCTGGAAGCTGTGGTGTGCACAGGTGACTGTACCCAGCTGTGGGGCTGTGAGTCTCTGGCCAACTGGACGGAGACCTCCAGGCCTCTCTGAGGATCCAGGGGGAGGCTCTTGCCCAGTACGCAGTCAGCCCCCTGGAGACCCAGAAGCAAAACAGAACTTCCTCTCCCCAAGTCCAAAAAACTAGTAGGAATGAAAAGACACGTGGCTTCTGTCCCTCTTCATCCCCACCTGCCACCCGGGAGGAGCTAGGATCCAGAAGAGGTCAGAGGGGACCTCTTGGAACCAGATGAGTCGGAAAGTTTGCCTGAACTGTATTTTAAATTAAAGGGACCAGTTAGCTATTGGTTGAGCCCTAGGTGTCAAGATGGAAGGGGGATTTGACTGCACTCGGTTGGATGGAAAGGATACACTGCGTGTTTGTTCCCTGGACAGAAACTTCACACATTAAACAATTCACTTCTTAAACAACACACAGTGCTCTTTGTGTGCCAGGCCCTCTTCTTTGTCTGCACATCTTTCATCTCATCTACACTTCACGACATCACCTCCAGATTACAGATGAGGAAGCTTTGGCACAGGTGGGTTGTGACTTGTCAAAGGTCACACCCCTGATGAACATCAGTCACAACTCAGAATCGACTAATATGCCATCGCGCATCTTAATAACACAGGCCAGTCGGAGCAGGTTTGTGGCAGATCTGGGCTGTGGCTGCCACTCGAGGCCTGTGGTCTATCCTAATTAGGAAGCCCTGTGCGGGGTACTGCTGGGCAGGCCCGCGGCCCACTCAGAGCCATGGAGTCTCACATGGGCAGGCTCTGGGAGTCAAGCCCACCCTCACCTCCACTCTATAGATGGAGCCACAGGGGACAGAGCTTGGAGTCACCATGGCTCAAGCCTCCTGCCCACCCTGACCATTGTCATGGGAACAAGAAGGGGAAGGATGAAACTGCTCCTGCAGGTGTATCCAAAGGGGAGGGAAAGGGGGGGGGTCTCTGAGCTGGAGGCAGGACTAGTAGGTGCAGTCTCCTCCTCTGGGGGATGTCTGCCTGTCACCAGAAGTGGGCCATCTTATTGGGGGGCATGGACAGTTTGGCTTAACTTGGTCCAAAGGCCTCCCAGGCTTCATGGGTGGTGGGTGCTGACCAGGGTGCTGAAGCAGGACAGCGCTTCCTAACAGCCCAACGAGGGAGAGGGGGCGGCCGGGTAGAGAACCCTTCTATTTTTGTTACTCAGTGTTTCCTGGGGAATTCTTGGATTCGAAGCCAGGATTTCTATGGTCTTTGTGGCCTTGAGAAAGTCACTGTCCCTCATCTGCTCTGCACTTGTCCTATCACCTGTTCATGAACAAAAGTAGCTTCCATGTCACTACACTTGGAAGGCCAAGGAGAGTACTCCTTGGGGCCAGGTGACGGGGCCTGCACAGAGCCCAGGCTCAGCCCTGGGGCCCAGGGAGGCACTCAGGAGCTCGCCCTCTCAGTGGCTTTGGGGACCCATTGCCTCCCCTGTGGCTCTGTGGTCATGCCGGGTGGTTTAAGGTGCTCCTTTCTAACCCTGTAGCTCTGGCCCCTTGGGAACATGAGGAACACTTTGCAGACAGGACCAATTTCAGAGTCTGGATTCTCCTGGGGACTACGCTCACACAGGTCCTGCTGGGCTTTCCCGTTTCTGGGATGGGTTTTCCCTGGGCCCTGTCCTTTCCTGGTTGTGAGGTCTGGGCACGGCAGAAGAGCACTGGCTTTAGAATCAGGCCAACCAGTTGTGCCAGCCCTCGGGAGTGTGCCTCCGAGGATGCTGACCACGTGTTCCTTGAGTTTGTGGAGAGCATTACATGAGATGATGGACCAGAACACTCTGGGCGCCTGATAAACACCCACTTCCTGCACGGGGCGTGTGTGGGGGGGGGCGCAGCTGTCTTCTCTTGAGCCCCATTTCGCCTATCCGTATAACCGCAGCAGCACTGGCACCCACCGAGCACCCTGACACCTGCTAATAAGACACAATTGGTGGGACCCTGCACCAATTCTGCAGGAAGGGGCAATGATGCAGATTCTGCAGATGAGGGAGCTGCACATGGTCAAAGGGGGTTCTGGGAGTCACACCCTCACCTGCCTGATTCTGAGACCCCTGTCTGGCCTTGAGCAATTATCAGACCTTTCCAAACCCTCATTTTCTGGACTAGAACATGGGAATATCTCATCATTATCATGATTGGAAGGTGTAGTGCATGCTGGGTGCTGGAATATTTAAAGACATACTTGAACCGCATTGGTGTGACCCACAGGATAAGGGATGAATGGATACTGGGGTTACTTGCATGCATTAATCATTACGTGCCATCAATCAAGAAGACTGAGTGACTCAATTCTTTACATGTGATATCCAGAGGAAGGAAAAGAACAAAGTTTGTACACTTGAGTTTCTTAAACTTTAGTGTGCATATGAATCACATGGAGGACTTGTTAAAATGCAGATCCTCATTCAGTTGAGTCTGGGGTGAGGCCCGAAATGCTAAACTTCTAACAAGTTTTCAGGAAATGTCGTCTCTGCTGCTGCTTACTAGTAAGGATGTAGACAGACTTCTGGTCCTAGTTCTCAAACTTGCATGATCCCATGAATCACAAGAGGATTTGTGGTTAAAAAAAAAAAAAAAAAACAGATTTGAAGGCCCTCCTTTGGTGGTGTGGATGGGGACTCGGGATGTAAGTGTACTTAGAACAAATGTCTCAGGAGACAGGCTTGGGCAAGCAAGGTTGTAGTCCCCATTTATGTCACGGCCTGTGCTGATGATCACAGGAGGTTGGCTCACCAGACATTTGTCTCAGTTTCATCTTCCGGAATGCCGAGGTGGGAAGAGAGAGCAGGGGCATTTTCCTAGGATTCCTGGCTGTTAGGGTCTGAGAGGTGAAGTAGGTTCCAACAACCAGATGCATTCATTCAGTTGAGCCTTGAGCTCAGAAGTGAGCTGAGGGGGGCTGAGGTGGTGGTAGGAAGGCTACCCACTTTCTGGTGCAGGTGGAGGCGGTGGCTGTGTGGCTCTGGAGTTCCCACTCTTCAGATAAAGGCAATGATGATGTGGATCCTGCTGCTTTCTGGCCCCAACCTTTGGGTTAAAAAGCTAAATTGCTTATGCAGCTGAAACCCAGGACCAGCACTTGAACAGGACCCTCCTACTCCCTGTCCCTCTGAACCCCGTCACACTGTGATTCTCATGCACTCGCACTCGCCTTCCATGGCTCACCTGTAACAAAACCATCCGCGTGGCCACCCAGGGTCTTGTGGCCACCCAGGGTCCTGCTAGACTGCCATCAGCAGGTGTTCTCTAAGCACCTCCCACCAGCGCTGCCTGCTGCCAGAGGGTGCTCCTACTTCCTGTCGTTGCTGCTTCTGGCTCTGCAGTGTCTGTCTTCAGTCACCAGGACCTTGCCACCCTTCACTGCCCACCCTTGCCTTCTGACCCTCCCTCAGGGCCACACCCAGTGCAACTATGTTGTGGGATCCCAAGGGCAAACAAAGCCTGGGGATGGGATCCCACGGGCAAGTCTCTGCTCTGGAGCATAAAAGTTGAAGTGGCCTCTAGGCGTGCACCTCCAACTGACTCTCAGAAGGCTGGGGGTACACATGGGGAATCCCTCCTCTCCTTGATCATGGGACCTGTCTTTATTGGAACTGCACCAAAGTGCGATAAGACCAGGGGAGAGAGTAGGAACTGCTCCAGATTCTAATTTCCGCCTGTGGAGAGAAGCATAGATCAAAGAAACTGTCATTAAGGACAACAGAAAGGGAGGCGGGAGGGAGGCTGGTTCCAGAGAGTGAGGCTGAGTGGGACTTCCTGCCCATTCCCTAATGTGCCACCAGTGCAGCCATCTGTGCTTTGAGCATAGTGTACTGTTGGGGTTGAGGCCGTAATAAACACGACTTTCAGTGGAGAATGGCAGAGTCTCAGGCCCAAGCAGGCAACGACAAGGAGAAACACGGCCAGCTCCAGGAACTCGGGAGGAGAGAGGCCAAGGAAGAGCAGGGCCATGGGATGATGCAGCCTAAAACAGGATCAGTGGCTGTGGCCCTTGCACACCAAAGCGGATGATTTGGAACCAGACCTTTATTCTAGGGATCAACTATGAAATTTCAAGCAAAAGTGATGGTGTCAATCACTAGATCTGAAAAGGTCACAGGAACTTCCCTAGAGAAAGGACCTGTCCTGTGTCATGTCCATCCTGGAACCATCCCCCAAAGTCAAATCCAACTCCTCTGTCTCACCAGCTACGGTCATCCCGCGTGGCTATTATCAAAGCCATAGTTTGCTCCCCAAAGGTGAGTGGCTCTGGGCCCTGCCTTGCTTGGGTTGGGTCAAAATGTTCTGTTTTAAAAAACACAGAAGACAAACCATGAGATCCAACTTGACACCCATTAGGATGGCTACCAGCAGGTAGATGAAGAATAACAAGTGCTAGCGAGGATACGGAGGAACTGGGACGGTCATTCATTCACGTTGGAAATGTGAAATGATGGGCTGCTGTGGAAGACATCTGGCAATTCTCAAAAAGTTTAACACAATGTTGCAGGTGGTCCAGAATGCCACCCCTGGGTATAGGCCCAAATGCACTGAGGACAGCTGCCCGCACAAAACCTATACACTAGCCTTAATAGCAGCATCATTCCTGATAGCCAAAAAGTAGAAGCAACCCAGCTGTCCATCTCCCAGCAAACAGACAGAATGTGATATATCTTTACAATGATTATTCAGCCATAAAAAGGAACGAGGTTCCCATACGTATCACGACACGAATAGGTCTTCAAACACTGTGCTACGTGAAAGAAGCTAGACACAAAAGGCCACATGTTGAGTGACTCTACTTATGAGAATTGTCCAGAAAAGGCAAGTCTTTAGAGACAGAAGATAAACTAGTGGTTGCCTGGTACTGGGAGGGAGGAAATGGGGGTGACTGCTAAAGTTTATGGGGCCTGGGGGGTGGTAATGGTGAAAATATTCAGGAATTAGATACGGCGATGATACGCACTGTGAATATACTACAGCCCACTGACCTTGGAAAGGGTAAACTTTTGGGGGTATGTGAATTCTCAATAAAGCTGTTATTTAAAAAAAAAATAAAGAGGAACAGGTTATTATTAATGGCTGATATTTATTGTTCAGGTTCCAATTTTGGAGGTTCTGTAAGATACACACTAAAACATTCCCTTTGCTCCGTGTGGTTTTTTCATGATTAGGGGAAGAGTGGCCCAGAACAGAACAAGCTCCAAAAGCTTGACTAGGAAGTTCCTCACGGTCCTGTTCACTCCCCGCACGTGACATCTAGGACACTGTCTGTGCTCCTTGTATCCTTGATACAAGGAGATCCACACTAAATGGCCAGTTCTGTAGATGAATCACTAAATTTTCTCTTTTTAGAAAACAGAATTATGTACACTATTAAGAAATGGCAAATTTGTTTTAAATTTACCTTTTCCTTGAATCAGGGCCCTAAGTTATCTACCTTCCCTGTGTCTGATGTTCCTTTAAATGCTTCTCTCAATGATTGTTGCTGCATTTTTTGTTGTTGTTGTTGAGAGCCACAGCCGAAGGGGCCCCAGCAAACTTCCAGCTGCCAGCTGATTGGCTTCTCTTCGGTGATTCTCATTGGGCTGTTTCCTCGCCCTTTCAGACCACGGGAGCTGCTCATTGGGGGACTTTTTTTGGCTCTGCCCATGCAACCCAGCCAATCGGCCTCAAGAGCAGGAGGAGTGGGGGAGGTGGAGAGGCTTGTGGGAAGCCGGTGGTGGCAGTTGGGCTCTGAGGGTTTTTCCTGAGGAGCTGTGTGGTGTGGTGTGTGTGTGTTCTAAAAATAAAGTTCGTTTCTTTTGACAAGTGGCTCCTGAATTGTGCCCAGCCAGACTGCGGCATTTTTTGGTACCAGGAATTGAACCCAGGAGCACTTAAATGCTGAGCCACATCCCCAGCCCTTTTTCCTATTTTATTTAGAGACAGGGCCTCACCGAGTTGCTTAGAGCCTTGCTAAGTTGCTGAGGCTGGTATGAACTCACAATCTTCCTGCCTCAGTCTCCCAAGCTGCTGTAAAGGTGTGTGCCACCACACCTGGTGCTGTTGTAGGGTTTTTGTTTTCTTTTGGGTTCTGGGGATTTAATTAGGGGCACTCGACCACTGAGCCACATACCCAGCCTATTTTGTATTTTATTTAGAGACAGTGTCTCACTGAGTTGCTTGGGGTTCCCTGCTTCTCCCAAAGTTTGAGACCACATTTGGATGGAGTCCATTCTCCTATGGTCTTGTGATCCTCCTGCCTCAGCCTCCTGAGCTGCTGGGATTACATGTGCCACCATGCCTGGCGCTGTTGTAGTTTTATGACCAAAGTGCTCCAAGCCCCTTGGTTGCAGGTATGGTCCAATTCCAAAACAAAAACGAACATTCCCATCTGCCAACCCTAAGGAAGATTATGAGCAATGATGGTGGTTACGTCTTTGCCTGATACCTGCGTCTTTCCTCATAGCGGAGATGTTTTAAAGACTTCAAAGTGGTCAGCTCCCTGACTCTGGGGTCTTTTACTGTGTCAATGCACATAGTGGGGCTTGCTAGAAATACCAGGGTACCTGCTCATGCGAGCCTGCCCACCCGGGCCAGCCTCAGGTACCCAGGCCGGCCTCTACCTCGACCTGAGGCTGGCCCTCCTGGGCTGGTTAGTGGTTTACCCTATCTATTTTGGGGCTAAGCAGACAGGGAATCTTAGGCCACAAAAGCCAGCCTAGCTGACACCTCAGAAAAGCTAGTGTCCAGCTGCTGTCTACAGGGGAGTGACATGTCCTAATTTAGGGAAAGCGACGCAGGCATGTTGAAATACTGGCTGCACAAAGTGCACGGGGCCTTGACCTCGTGCCTCCGCCTGTGCTCTCTGGTGCTCTTCCCACTGCAGCACCGGCCTCAGCCCCACACACGCCCGTCGGGCTCCAGCTTCAGAGGGTCTGGCGAACGGCAGAGGTCAGGAGGGCCAGACACAGGACATAGCACACAGTTTCCAGAGGCTGGGGCTCCCTGCTCCTCCCAAAGTTCGAGGCCACATTTGGATGGAGCCCATTCTCCTATGCTTTGTCTGGGTCCCCAGAGGGATAAATAATACCGTTACAGATGCCACACAAACCTTGAGCTTTCACTCTTTTCCTTTGCCCAATCCTAGGGGTTGTGGCCACTCATGGAAAGAGACACCAGAATATCGGAGAGCAGCAAAGGCACCTCCAATTTCACAGGTGGGGACAAGGCCCTAAAGAAGGGATTTCCTTCCGATCACTCAGTAAGTTATGGGGCAAAATGTGATTAAATTCTGTTTATTCCTCTGCTTATAGGCCACTGCTGTCCAGGCCCAGGCGATCCAGAGGGTTGGCCCAGAACAGGAATGGCCAGGAGATTTTGCTCTCATCACAATGATACAGTCTTTGCACAACGTGCCTGTCCTTGTGAGAGTCATCCTTGTGACCTATGGGAATTACAGTCACTCACTGCCATCCATGTAGCTAGATTCATCTCAGTAACGTCAGGAGCAACAGTGACATGAAAGGGGAGGTCGAGAAGAATGGGTTCAGATGGGAGGAGCTATTCAGTCCTATAGTCTCAGAGCCTAAATTCTCAAAACTGGAAGGAGCTATGCATTAATGTAGAAAGAAAAGTGGGAGACTGGCAACACGGACTCTGTATTGACATTTGGTTCTCAATAATAACATCCAAAATGCGTTCTGTTCTTATAGCATCAGGTGGAGGGTGTATGTTGCCGGAGTCTCTCTGGTGGTGGGAGAGACACGCTGATTTCTCTTTGGGACCTATGTGCAGCCAGGTGGAGGGCTGCTGTACCTTGGCTCTGATAAGGGTCGGGGAGGCAATCCCAGCCAGCCTGCAAACACATGGGCAGAGTCCTTTGCCCCCAGCCCGCAAGAACACGGTAGCTGGTGGGGCCGGCGATGGCAGCTCCAGGAGAGTGGAGGGGAGGCTGGGATGTTACATTCTTGAGGCCTTCACAGATACATGTCATCGAAGCCCGGCGGGGGGAGATGGTCTGGGTTCGGTCTGAAATGGAAAAAGGGGCTGGTGAGGTAGAGGGAGGGAGGGCCGAGGCCACACACCCCTCACCTGTGTGCTCTCCAGAGAGTCAGGTGGCTGTGGAGTTGAAGAGCCTGCACTTTACAGCCAGCAGCCTTCATTTCCATCCTGGCTCTCCTAAGCTGGCTAAGTTAACCGAGCCCTGGGGTCTCAACTCTCACATCTATAGAGTGGACAGTACTCTCCACCTAGGACCACTGCCACAGCGGCCAGTGAGCTCCAGGAACATGTTGAACTGCACTACGTGTTAGTTCCTCCTGCACCCTGAGAGCTCCCTGGAGGGAAGGGAGGCACAGAGGCACAGAGGGAAGGTAACTCCTGGAGGCTCCCGGAAGGCAGCGGGCAGGGCCTGGAGGAGAGCCCACACTCCTGGCAGCAGCAGCAGGGGTAGTGGCAATCCTGCTGGCGTCAATCCTGCAATGCTGAGCCGGGCTAAGCTGCCATGAGGTAGATTCTCAGCACACCTGAGCACATACTTACCCAGATGGGCTGGTCCCAATGGGCCCAAAGGGGTCAAAGCGAGCTCCTGGGGGCACAGCGCCTGGAGGAAGACGGTTTGGGAGGCCTGAAGATGGGTCAATAAGAGCTCTCGGGAAACCGGATCTCAGGGGATCCACAACCATGCCACCTCTCCGACACCTGAGGCAGAAAGGACAAAGGTAAGCAGCTGAGGCAGGGACTGCCCTTGGCACAGAGCCAGGAGGGCCAGAATGGACGAGGATGACTGGGAGGTCTACTCCAGGCGCCCCAGCAGGCTGCGCCAGTCAGAAGGAAGCAGGCAAAAGCAAGCCCACAAAGAGCACCCCTGCCCTTCGGAGGGGCTGGAGACGGTGCAGGAAGACGCGGAGGGCTCCCTATCCCTGCCTGTCTGTATCCCAGGGTCACCGTGATCGAGAATGGGAGAAGAACTGGCCAGTTGGTGCACAGCTGTCTGCACAGGCTCTGGGAGGCACTCCCCAAGGTCTAGGGCTAACTGGAGCATCGAGACGATTCACCAAGCTGGGTTTCCCGCCTCGTCCCCCGAGAGCCACAGGGCAGTTTCTCATTGCCTGTGGGCTGCCCGAGTCCAGCTCCTGACGGCACCTGCCCTCTCGGAGTTCTGCAGACATGACCTCAGGTGCTCAAATGAGGAGGAATGAGCTGGTGCTCCTTAATCCTGCAGCCACAGCTGAGTGGCACTGCAGAGCTCCATGATCTCCCTACTCTCCAGCAATAGGATGACAAAGATGAAGTCACCTTTCTGTGAGGTTAAGTGCTAGTCTCAATCATGCAGAGGATGGAGCCTGGCTGGGGCATGATAATTCTGCTGGGTGCAAGGCGACCCACACAGAATCTAACGGGGCCCAGAGACTTCCCTTCCACAGGGAGATGCCCTGTAGCCCTGAGCACCTAAGGTCTGGGCCCTGCTGGTGCTTAACCCAGATCTGAAAGACCCCGTGTAGCTGGCATCCAAAGGAAGGCTACTATCTCCCACCAGGTGCAGGGGACAGAGGACAGAAGAGCTGCCTGCTGGGCTTGCCCCGTCCTCTCTGGCACTCAGGCCCTGCTGTGCAGCCCTGGGTTGGAGAGCACCCTCAGTGGCAGTGCCTTCTCAGCTGCCTGGCAGCAACTGCCTCCTTCACCCCAAAGGAGAGACTGACAAAAAGTTCTAAGATTAGAAGATGAGCTGGGGCTCAAAGCCACAAGAGCAACTGACGCTGCTGCCACCTCCCGAGCAGTACTCACCCAAAAGGGTCTAGGTCTTCTCCCCCGACAGCAAATGGGCCCAGGGGATCACACCTGAAACAAACAAGGGACAATTAGCGCAAGTCCCAGATCAGCCAGGTGCCTGGGCTCCCAGAGGCCTGACCCTGATGCTTTTGGGTCTGCAAATGCATTCCTAGCCCCAGGGGACAGAAACGACACCTGCATAAGACCACAAGAGGAGATATTTCCAAGTGGTCCCTGGCACAGGTTGACACCAACCATTATCACAAGACCATTATGTGCGAAGAGCTGAACAAAAGCTGGCAACATGGAGGATCCAGTTCATTTTTTTCCCCCTTTTGCTATCCTGGGAATTGAACCCCAGAGTGCTTTACCATTGAACTACACCCCAAGCCTTTTGATTTTGAGACAGGGCCTCAGTAAGTTGCCCAAGCTGGCTTTGAACCTGAGATATCCTCTTGCCCCAGCCTCCCAAATTACTGTGATTATAAGTGTGCACTGCCACACCCAGCCAGGATCTTAGTTCTAGGTAAAGATTTATTTTAACAGGGGCAACCTCCAGATACACTATTTTATCCACACCTTCTTCAAGTTTTTAAACTTTGAATAAAGAACCAAGAACTTTTACACCAGAAAAATATTGCTCAAAAACCAAACACTAAAATCACAAAGTTAAGACTGAAGAGCTTCCCAGGTGGAGAGAGAGGGCAGCACAGTCCCAGGCCACGCAGTGTGTCTCAGCCTTCTCTCCATCACGGCCCTTGCGTGGAGCTTCAGTGCCCCGTGTGCTGCGGGCCTGCTCTGCGCCCTCCCCACAGGAGAAGCACAGCCTTCAAACCTCTCCCCTCTTCCTTGGAGGAAGCAAGGTACCCACTTCCTCCTTCTCTGAGAGTGCATGACGAAGTGGAGCAGAAATGAGGGGACACTTTCTTAGAGCAACCCCGCAGCTCTTCTACCCACACACAAAATGGCATCCCTCTTTCACAGTCGTACATATCTTCACATTCTTTGATCCAATAATTTTACACCTAGGTGTCCACCTTGAGGAAGGAATAAGCATTCCCGTTAAAATGCATCCATGAAGACCTCTATCAGAGAAACCGGAATCGGCCTCCCCGGGGACCAGTTAGGTCCAGCACCGTCTATCCCTATATGCAGCCATGGAAACAAGAGAAACAATGTTCCCAGAATGCTTTAAAAATTATGTAGAAAATGCTCATGCTCGAGGCCCAAGTGTGGGGGGGAGAGATCATCCAGAGCCCAGGGAACAACTGAGAAAAGTGCGTGGGGGCGGGGAGGGGACGACAGGTGTGAATAAAACTAGAAAGGAGCGTGCTGCAAGTGTGACCAGTGGCAGTCGCTCTGGGGGTCAGGTTCTTCTTTATATTTCCCATAAAGGATATGAAGATGAATGTAATAAAACAAAAAAGGTTTAGTATTTTAAAATGCGTGCTTTGGAGTCTGCTCAGAGCCCTGGTGAACAACACAAATCTGACACTCTGGGGCCAGTGGGTTCCTGCCAGAACTGGAAAGCTTGCGAACAGCAGCTAATCTAAGCTTACAGGTAAGAAGCCACTAACTAGAGAAGAAATCCAAAATAAGTGCTTCTCCAGTCAGCTCCACCAGAGGGCTGGAGAGGATATGGAAGTCTGGGTGGAACAGGGCCAGGATTCCAAGGAAAGGAACCCTTCCCGACCCAGGTTACTGCCCGCCAGCCAGGACTCATGGAGCCGGAAGTCGTGGTTTCTAGTGGCCTCCAACATCATGGGCCTCTCTGGGGACAGGCCAGGTGGTGCCTGTGGGCAGCAAGCATCTTATCTAGCTCCACAAAGCGCCCCCTACAGGGCAGCGGACACAGGGCTCTGGATGGTTGTTAAAATGCCTGGGGAAAGAGTCTGACTGTTTCTGAAATAGGAAGCCATTTTCATTTTTCTCTGACCACAGAGAATGAAAAACACAGAAACACAACAAGGAAGGCTGGAGGGGCACGACGAGGCCCACTGCAGCCATCTGCGCACTCAAAATTGTCACAGCATATTCTGTTCACAACAGTCTCACTGCAACACATGCACACTTCTGGGAACTCACGGTGCGTATGCTTAGAACCCATTGGAAATAAATGGCACCCAGGATCCCTCTTCCTCTCCACAGCTCTTTTGGACAAATCTTGGTTCTAGGTGTGCTGATTGAGACTCTAGACTCTAGGGATTTAATTTTCTCTCTCTCTCTTTTTTTTTTTTTTTTGGTATATGGTCCTTGAGCTCAATCCCTGGCTCCGGAAATCAACTGAAGGACTGAGGAAACTTGCCACTGAGGAATGGCGGGGTCCTCTGGGGCAGGATGTCCTGGCAGCCAAAGCGGCCCCTCTCCTCAGGGAGTGGGTGGAGGGTGATCTGGAAGACACAGGATTCCCTCCCAAGGAGCAGCCCTTTTATATCAAAAGAATAAGCCTCCCTGGGGCATGAAAGTTCAGCTGAAAGGACTAGGGACTGGGAGCAAGAAGTATGTTCTGGACTTTGGGTTTGGCAGCAGAAGCTTGTCACAAAACCTCTGCCTCTCATCCTTAAAATACAAAATCTAGCAGTGCACAAGAGGCCGCCATGATAGTGAGCCTCGGTTTCTGGTTGGCGGGAAAGGCCTATGAGGATGGGCTAACAGCAGTCCTGCTATTTACTGTGAGCTTGTGTCAGACCCTGTGTTAGTTTTTAAAAATTTAGTTTCTGAAAGATGTATTGTTCAGATTCAGTTTTCTGAATAGGTAATGCATTCCCCAGTGTCAAAATTCATGAATAAAAAAGGAGGATACAAAGGTTCATCATTTTGGGTCAGATGTTTTGAAATTCAGAATTTTTCCCTGTATTTTGGAAAGGTCAGATGGGAATATCAACATATTTTGTTTATTACTTCTAAGAAGGGCCCTGTAACCAGTATGCTAATATTTCTCCAAAATGAATGAATGAATATTCACATTTACGTGGGATTACTGGAGATATAAAGAATTTCATCCACTTCAGGTTAGGTTTTGCCATCAGTAAGGGTTTTTTTTTTAATATTTATTTTTTAGTTTTTTAGGTGGATGCAATATCTTTATTTTATATTATATGGTACTGAAAATCAAACCCAGTGCCTCATGCATGCTAGGTGAGCGCTCTACCACTGAACCACAACCCCAGCCCCATCAAAAAGTTTTGATACCAAGAAAAATAAACTTTTGGTTTTAAGAGCTTTTTTGATTTCAAAATTGTGGACAAGAGATTATGGATCTGTAATAACTAAAATTCTCCCTCCTACTCTTGTACCCCAGCCCACCCAGACAATACCAGTTTCTTGTATGTTCTTCCAAAGATACTCTGCATCTGTGCAAATACGCATCTCTGCTACTTTTGAAACAAACCAATGTGCCGAGTTCCCCGTACACACAGTCCCGTCCTCACTGCAGCCCCGACCGAACCTAGTTATTTTCTGTATTTTATACATGAAGCTCAGAGGGGCCAGGTTTCCTGCACAAGGCCACAGATACTAGTAAATGGCACATAGGATTCACCCTAGAACTGCCCACCTCAAAAGCCCAAAATCTTTTAATGAGGTGTGTTGAGACTAGTTACCCTTCATATAATTACTATTATGTTCAGATTTAGATTTAGCATTTTATTATTGGTTTTCCAATTGTTTCCTTTATACTCCCATTTCCTCTTTCTTGTAATTACTTCATTTTAATTTGTTTTGACTATTTTTTAAAATTTTGTTTTAGTTGTAGACGGACACAATATCTTTATTTTGTTTATTTTTATGTGTGCTGAGGATCAAACCCAGTGCCTCACACATGCTAGGCGAGCACTCAACCACTGAGCCCCAGCCCCTTGACTATTTCTTTTTGTGCAGTTCTTTTTTTTAGTGGTTTCTCAGAAAGATTTCAATATACATAACTTTTCACAGTATACTTAAAAATAACATCTTACCATTTCAAGTGGAATGCAGAAACTTCACCAGGACACACAGCCCCCATTTGCCATCTCTATCTCACCGTTGTCATATACTATATTACTCTGAAAACCCTATCCCAGAATATCATTAATGTTTGCTTTCAACTATAAAACACACCTTAGAGAGCTCAAGAGAACATTCTATTATATCACTCAGTTATTTTCCGTTTCTATTACTCTGGCTTTATTTCTGATGGCCTGTTTCCATCCAGTGCCATTTCTTTCTGTCTGAAGAGTTTCCCTTTACAATTCTTTTTGTTCTCATTTTCATTTCATTGAGACAATCTTAATATTCTTCAGAAATGAAGGTAAACTAGTCACAATGGACATCGAATTCTGGATTAACAATTTTTTTTTTCTCAACACTGTAAGAATATTGTTTTACTTTTTGTAATCTCCATGGTTTCTGATAAGAAATTAATAATCAAATTCTTATTTCCTGTGAGTAATATACTGGTTTTCTCTAGTTGTGTTCAAGGTATTTGCCTTTACTTTTCCGCAGTCTGTGACATGTGACATCCTAGGCATGGACTTCTTCAGCTTTACCCTACTTATAATTTGCCAAGCTTTTTAGATCATTGGTTGATTTCCTTTGCTAAGTGGAGGTTGTCAGCCATGATTTTCTTTATATATTTCTCTCTGCTGCACTCTTTCTGCGCTCCTTCTAGGACTCTAATGGCCCTAATGTGAGACCTTTTATAATTGTCTCACAGGTTTTCCCAGACTTTTTAACATTTTTCTCTCTGTTGTTCAGTTCTGTAGTTTTTACTGCTCCATCTTTAAATAACAGACTCAAGTCAAATCGATTCATCCAACAATGGAGTAATTTTGTTGTATTTTTCAGTCCTAAAATGCCCATTTCATTCTTCTTTATATCTTCTATTTGCCTTTGTCTTCCTATCCATCATTCATTTCAAGACTATGTACCTTCCCGTCTTGTAGTATTTTTATAATTGCTGCTTTAAAGTCTTTGTCAAATAATTCTAACATGTGTGTCATCTTGGTATTGGCATCTGTTGACTGTCTTTTTGTGAGCTGAAATTTTCTTGGTTCTTTTACGCCCAGTAATTTTGGACTTTATCCCAGACATGGTGAACATTTTGCTATGAAACTAAGGGAGAATCTTGGTATTTTTATTTTAGCAGGCAATTAACCCAGTTGCATTTGGGCTCCAGCTTCTGGTTTCAACGTCAGTTCTGTTTTTAAAGCCTTTGTGGTACTACTAAGATCTGTGCCATGTATGTGCTAGCAGGGGGTCAGTCGGGGACCTGGACGGTGGGCTCTCCTGAGGCTCTAGTCTGGAAGTGTTTGACACACTGTTTCAGGATCAGATCCGCTTATGGACAGTTTGCAAGGAAGGCCAGGAGTTCATTCTGAGCGCCTTCCTCTCTGTTGTCTTTTGGTACTTTTCCAAGGGGATTTTTAAAAATTTTAAATGTGAATAATACAAAGTCCCCTTCCTTGACAGAACCCCCAGTGGCTTCCCACTGCCCCTGACCTTGGCCACAAGGCTCTATGTAACTGGCCTGCGCCAACACCACTGTGGCACCTCCTCCCTCTACCCAATGGTGTACTGGGCTCCAGCCACTTGGACTTTCTCTTCCTTTGTTGAAAAATTAAAGGCATGATCATCATCTCTTCTGAAAGTGCTGACACACATGTCAGGAGGAGGAAACACTAAGGCTGAATCCAGCTCTAATGCTCATGAGCTGCATTGCTTTGGGCAAGCTGATCAACCTCTTGTGCTCAGTTTTCTTTTCTAGGAAATGAGGATAAGGACAGCAGCTGCCTCCTTGTCTTATTATAAGGATTAAGAGAGACTACATTTACATGTATTTAACACTTAATGTAACTCCTGGACACAGTTAGGACTTATTTAATATTAATCATGTTAGCATGTTAACCTGTCACAATCCTATTGGATTCCTTCAGAGAAAAAAAATCTGGGGGTCCCAAAAAGGTAGTTTTTCAAAACATTCTGATGGCTCCCAAGGATCACCCAAGGATCTATTCAGCCCCACAGCACACACTGCCCCTGGAGTCGGGTCCTGTCTTTATTTGCCTTTTTTTCCTTCACATGCTGGTACAAGTGACCCCCACCCTGCCCGCCAACGTACATTTCATTTCTCATTTTCATTTCATTGAGACAATCTGGTACCCACTCTTCCCTTGGCCATAAAAGCCAATTTCCCCAATGTCATAACGTTTTTTATTGGTCTTTTAAAGTTTGGCTTAGGCATCATCTCTGTGAAGTCTTTCCTTCTATCCTGTCCCACTTCAGGCTAATTGCTCTTCTCTGAATTTAAGTACATCTCAGACATATTTCTGTCACTGTTTTTTAAAAAGACTTATGATCTGGACCTAAAAAGGCAATTAGCCCTAATCTAATGGAAACTCCTTGAAGGTTGGGCCATATCTCATCGTGTATTCCGTGCCTAGGGACACATGAGGGGCACTTAAACAAAATGACTAGGGGGGGGGGAAAGCAAAGGCTTTAGTTAGCCTCAATTCCAATTCTGGCTTCACCAATTAACATCTCTATGACCCCATGGAAGTCACAAGATCTCCAAGGCCTAGTCTTTTCTTCCATAAAATACAGATATTATTGTCTATTTCTCAGGACTGTCACAGACATTAAAAGAGAATGTTTATTGCAGCATCCTGCCTGCTACATCACAAAGCAATCAAGTAGTAGTGCCAATATTCTACTATTATTATAACACAACTTTTGCTTCTTACTGGATGTGATGAAGCTAACTGTATAGAAACCTCAGCTTTCTTGCGTGTAAAATAAAGATAGCTCTTACTGATCTGATGGAGGTGTTGAGATATTAAATAAGAACACGTGGATGAAATGCCTAGCAGGTTGTCAAGAACAGGTAGTGCTCAATAATTAAACATGACATATAGAAATATTATTGAACTCACTTTGCTGTCCATGGGAAAGAACTATAAGGTTCAAGATTATTTGACTTCAAGAGAAAAAGAGTGTAAAATTTTTAGGAATAAGTAATAATAGTTTCACAAGTAAAAAATGAAAATTATTCAGGTGGCACACGCAGAAGATATTCTTTTCAAAATATGCTACTGAATGAACTGGCTACCAATATGGAAAACTATGAATTCTGTCCTGCATATAAAAATTTATTCTAAGTAGATTGAAGATCTAAAAAGGTAAAATGACAAACTTCTTAAAGAAAATATATGATATTTCTTAAACAAATGAAAACAATTACCAACTGTATAGGGAAAGACTGATAAGCTAGATTCTATTAAAAATCAAGAATGTTTTAATAAAAAACCCACCATGCACGGAGTAGAAAGACAAGCCACAGCGCGAAGGGAGATTCATAATATAAATATCTGGCAAAGTTCAGAATATATAAGGAATGCCTGCAAGTCATAAAATGCTAGGTGAACCAACAGAGAAAATTGACAAAAGATTGAATTATATATTATAGATATATATAAAAAAGATCTCTGGCCTCTACTTTATCTTAGAAGCCTTTGGCTTTTTCCACTGTGTTGCCATCTGCGTTGAGGGTGCAGAAGCCGGGGTGGGTGAGCAGCTAAGGCCTCAGCATGAAAAAAGCAGTAGCGCCACCTAGTGGCCACATGCCTCCCTCACATCGCCCCCTCGCTTCCTGGACAGATGACTAAACGTCAATTTTTTTAAAATTTCAATCTCAATTTCTTAGTACTTGTCTTTTTAATATTGTGTGATAATATGGGAAATACTGTATGCACACAGGACTTCTATTGCATATATTTATCTTGGAAAAAAAGTGCTCATGCAATTGTTTAAGTTTTTACCTGAACTGCCCATTTGTGCAAGGAAAACTGTTTCTACTAGAAAGAATGACAAACCATGATTACTTGACTTGGCAGTCGATATTTTCTCCAAAACAAAGTGTCCTGTTACTGGGCTGGGGTTGTGGCTCAGTGATAGAGTGCTTGCCTAGTATGCACAAGGCACTGGGTTCGATCCCCAGAACAACATTAAACAAACAAACAAACAACAAAACTAAACAAAATAAAGGTATTATGTCAATCTACAACTAAAAATATTTTTTTAAAAAGTATCCTGTTACTTCAAGGAAAACAAGGAACAGTATTTGTAGTTGATGATAAAATTCAAAACTTTAAGCAAAAAATAGTCAATTTGGAAATTTGTTTCCAACATGAGCTTGATGGCATTCTAGTATTCTGATGAGAATTACCAATGAAAGTGATTTTGGCATATTATAAAACAAAATGTATCATTCTTTTACCATATCTGTTAATTGATATTTTCCAAATGGCCAAATAACCTGATCTTCCAATATCATGCATAGGGAGGGGATCCATTCAAAAAACAGGGTCCACAGTAGATTTTAATGTAACAGATGTATGCAAAGTTCACAGATATGGATTCAGATTCCACGCCACCAACCCTTCAGTTGTTAAGTTTTGTGTAATAGCAAAGAAGAATAGACACACAAAGAATATTTGAAAAAAGTTATTAAACTACCCTTTTTTCCAATAAAATACCTGTGTAAAGCTTTAATGAAAACAAGTCCCCTAAAGATTGAATTTCACAGGCACAAGCGAGAATCCAGCTGGGGTGTAGCTCAGGGGTAGAGCATGTGCTCAGAATGCAGGAGGGCCTGGGTTCCACCCAGCACCAGAGAGACAGACAAACTGAATCTAGCGATCTTCTATTAAGTCAGATATTAAAGAAATTTTTAAAAATGCAAAACTATATCACTCTACTCACTATTTTTTTTTTGTTTTGAAAAGATATTTTCATCAAAGTTTGTTATTTAGGCTAACATAAAATGGGTTGCTATTTTTAAATGCATGAGTAACTGGGTATTTTTAAAGTTTGAGTTGTGATTTCTAATGCAGTAAGTGTTGGTAGACATCCATAAGATCTCTTTGGGGGCTCCAGTAAGTTTTTGAGAGTGCAAGAGCATTCTTGAGACCAAAAAGTTTGCGATCCACCAGCAAAGTGGGTACAACTCAAGGGTAAGGGAAGTATAAGAAAAAAAAAGTGTAAGGAAACACACACACAGACAGACACTATTTACAATAAGAAATTACAAATGCTTGAAATACCCCATGGAGGTCGGACAAAAGATGAAAAATAATAATCAAATATCAGATACTAAAAACATGTTTAGCATTTTAGTAAATGGATTATAAACATTAAAAAGAAAATAGAACACAAACTCTTGGGAACATTCAAAAATCACATGTAAAGACTGAGATTAATAGTGAATTTAGAATCACATAAACTAGAGTTTTATATCTAAAAGTGTATTTTTAGTGAAGCTGGCTAAGCTCAGGAAAAACTGTTTTTTCAAAACAAGGAACTATGGGCTGGGGCTCAGGAGCAGAGTGCCTGCCTCGCACGTGAGAGGTCCTGGTGCTGAGGATCAGCACCACATAAAAATAAATAAATAAAAGATACTGTGTTGGGGCTGGGGATGTGGCTCAAGCGGTAGCGCGCTCACCTGGCATGTGTGCGGCCCGGGTTCGATCCTCAGCACCACATACAGACAAAGATGTTGTGTCCGCCAAATACTAAAAAATAAATATTAAAAAAAAAAAAAAGATACTGTGTCCAACTACAACTAAGAAAATATTAGGGGAAAAAAAAAACAAGGGACAAGATTTGGGCAGTTTCCTATCTGAGGACAGATGAGCAAAGGGAAGTGGGTGAGACTTAAAATGACAAGAATAAAAAGTTAGGCTTAGATAAAATAACCAAACCAAGTCCTTTCCTGATAGACAGTCTTTGCTCGTCTTTCCTAGAGCACTTGGGAGAGGGACAGACCTGCCATCAACGCCCAATTCTCCACTCCAGTGGCCCTTCCTCTCCAGCTGTACTTCTAACCTAGAAGCACTCAGCATCTAACAGCAGCAGGACACAAATCTAGTGGCAGACCAGGCTCCCTCGACAGGCTCCAGACACAGTGCACCCACACTCTGGAAGACAGATGTCTCTATCTAATGTTAGGGCAGACACCCGACTTGGGTGTGCATTTAGAGGTTTCCAGGTGTGAGACAGAATGCAGGTGTGTCAGTGCACCAGCCAGGGATACACCTCAATGGCTGTTCAGGGTCTAAAAATTTTTACTTCAGGTCTAAAAATCTTCCCCCTCAACTGCTCTCTGGGGATTATTTTCTTAAATCTTGCCACCATACTCTAATTAGATCACAGCCCAGAGCACATCATAGGGAGTGGGGACATCTGGAGGCCCAGCTCTGCCTCTTTATGAATGGCTGGTGACCTTAGGCAGGTCTTACTTCTGTTCCCTTCTGTGAAATAGGGGGTTACATCAGATACACCCTTCCCAACTCTTTCAATCACTCCTTATTGTTCTCCACTCTCACAACAGGACCTAATATTTTCAAAGATGTTTGCCAAATAGGCTTATCTCCTATTACTTAAATAGAGGTATATAATTGCAAATCAGAGTAAAAAAGCAATGGCAGTTCACATTTATCGAGCCACACAGGCAACTGTCCCTTCTACCCTGTCAACCCCAGCCTTACTACCTCAGCGTGGGCTCCAGACTGGGAAGTGCTCAACTAGAGACTAAGGTCCCTGGTCTGTTGCCTTCTTCAGAGCAGAAGCCTGCATCTAATGCTGCCACCCTAACCTGCAGAGACCCTGGATGAGGCTCCCTCATGCAGCATGCTGTTTTGGAAAACTTCTAAGTTGTCCGAGAGGTCAAGACAAAATGAAACACAAGGAACAATGGAATGCATCCCCTTCCCAAAAGTCCTTCTACATCTTTGCATTTTGCCAAAAAGCCTGGCCCGGGCCCTGTACCAAGAGCTCTGGAATGAACAGCTGACTCAACGCCTGGGCAGTACCCTCGACTGCTGCACGCAAGCCCCAGAGAAATGACCCGGGGCAGACTCCAGGCTGTGCGCGGCCTCTAGAGAGGAGACCATGCAGCCTTCAGAACCACCTGTGTCTCCCTTTTCTGCCTGGATACACCAAGACTTGGACAGTTCTATTGAAAACACTTGGAGGCCAGGGAGGCGGCAGAGTGGCGGGCTGGGGAGGATGGCCGGATCCTGCAGCAGAGGCAGGGGCCACCTGTAGGGCACTGTACTCACCAGGGAGGCTGCCGGCTGGTGTGCGGATGGTGAGAGGGAATCCGGAGGGGGTCCACCTCTCTGGCTGTGGCAGGGGGAAACTCCCGATGGGGACTGCTCACACTAGCCTTGTCCCACTGCTCATGGATGGGTGAGATGATTCCAGACAGGATCCGAGACCGGAGCTCCTCACTGTTCTTATAGGTCCTGCGGGAAGGAGATGAGGAGTCAGTAGCTTCTCGCAGTCCTCTGGCAACCCTGCATGCCGTGTTCTGGCAGCGGCGGCGGGGGCGGCGGCCGTGATGGCCCTTGGGCTGTCTGCAGCGGTGGGATCGGGCCGTCCGGCGGACCTGGGTGAGGGGGGCAACAGCCCGGCGCTGTCTCCGAGATTTGGGCCTAAGCTTCTTAGGCATCTGAGTTGCCCCTCCTCGCTTACCACCCCATTAGAAAGAGGTGAGGGTGTGGGGGCACAGGGCCTGGACTGGCTGCCTCTGCCTGCACCCCACCCCTCCTGCAGCCTCATTGTGTGTTCATCACCCCGTGTCATGGGAAGGGTCATGGAAGGGTGAACCAGTTCCTGATCTGGGCAGGCAGGGCTCTGTGGGCTCCAGGGCCCACTGCTGTCAGGAACTGGGGGTCACTGAGAAGGCTGGTCCTATCTTCTGTCCCTTCCTGCCTGGGGCTCCTTTTTCTGCCTGAGAGACAAGCAACGGGGTGCAGCTGAGGCGCTGGGCAGGATGGGACTCCAGTCTCCTGGGGTTTTACCACGAGCCACGGTCTGGGCCACAGGGCAAAGCACATAACTGAAATCACACAGAATGTGTTCCTGACCATACGGAGTCCCGTTAGCAATGCAACAAAAAGGAAGTCTTTAAATACAGGGACATTAAACAAAGCACACTTCTATATAATCCAAGGATCAAAAAAAGAAGTCCTGAAAAAATTATACCATACCGAATTAGAATGAGAACAACATATTAAAACATGTGGGGTCTAGCTAAGGACTGCTGAGAGGAAACGATCACATTCAGTGCGTGCATGGGAAAACAGGAAAGGCTTCAGATCCATAACCAAAATTCTGACCTCAAGAACCTGGAAAACGGGCTGGGGAGATAGCTCAGTTGGTAGAGTGCTTGCCTCACATGCACAAGGCCCTGGGTTCAATCCCCAGCACCCCCACCCCCAAACACACACACACAAAGAAGAACCTAGAAAGAGGAAAGCAAATTAAACCCAAAGCAAGCAGAGGTAAAGAAATAAGAAAATAAGAAATCAGTAACATTGAAAACAGGAAAACAATAAGAGAAAATTAATGAAACAAAAAGCTGGTCCTTCAAAAAATGAATAACATCGATAAACTTCTATTAAAATTGACAAACAAAAAAAGATAAGACACACTAAGTCAAGAATGAAACGGAATATTATAAAAGATCTGTAACCACTGAAAAGATAAGCGAATGCTTAGAAAAACTTAATCCAACAACTTAGAATAACTGATTCTTCCTAAACTATAACTAAAACATTTCTGAAATATATAATCAAATAGTTCTCTTAGAGTAGCTGAATTCATACTTAAGCAAGCCCTTCCCCCAAATCTTCAGTTGTAGATGATTACTTTTAAGTCTACTAAGTATTTAAATAAGAATTAACACCAATTTTACTGTTGCTCCCAGAAAATATAAAAGGAGAGATCACTTCCAAAGTCAGTTTATAAGTCAGTATTAGTTGAATATCAAAATCAGACAAAGTACAAAAAAAAAAATCCCTACAGTCTAGCATCACCTATGAACTTAGAAGCAACCCCCCCAAACAAAACATTAATCAACTAAATTCAAAAAATCTAAAAATTATATACCATAGAATTTATTATAGGTATGCAAGGATACTCTAATAATCACAAATTAATCCATGTAATCTACCATATCAATAAACTATAAAATTCATATGATCATGTCTATTGTACAGAAAGAACAGTGGACACTAATTGATAGGATAGCTGGGTGTGGTGGCGCACGTCTGTAATCCCAGTGACTTGGGAGACTGAGGCAGGATGATCACAAGTTTAAGGCCAGCCTCAGCAACTTAGCAAGATCCTGTCTCAAAATAAAAAATAAAAAAGGCTAGCAATGTGGTTCAGTGGTTAAACATGTCTGGGTTCAACCCCTGGTACCAAAAGCAAACAAACAAACAAAACCCAACAAGATAAATCCATTCATGATTTAAAAAAAAAAACACCTCAACAAATTAAGGAAGGAGGGAACTAAGAGCAGAGGAAAACTTCCTCAGTTTAATAAAGAGCATCAACAAAACACTCACAGCTACAAAGACACCTACTGGTGGAGAACTGAACACCTTGCCCCTAGTGTTGGGAAAAAGGGAAGACGTTCTCTCACCAACTTGTGTACCATAATACAGGCGCTTCAATAAGGCAAGAAAAAGAAGACACCTAAAGATTGGAAAGTGAGGAATAAAACAGTCTCTATTTGCCTACGACATAACAGTCTACCTTGAAATTCCCAATAAAATCTACCAAAAAAATGGCAAATTAAAACTTTATAAGACACCACTGCACATCTATCAGAATAATCACATATAATCAAATGCTGGCAAAGATGCAAAGATGTGCATCACGCGCACACCAGTGGTGGGTACAAAATGGAACAGACACTCTGGAACAAAGATTTTGACTATCTCTTATAAAACTGAACATGAGATTATCATTGTTCTCTTGGGCATTTATCCCAGAAAAACGAAACTTACCACCACCCATAAGCTTGGGCAGGAATGCTCACAGCACTTCCATCTGTAATAGCCCAAAGCTGGAAACCGTCCAGGTGTCCTTTAACCAACAGATGGTTAAGTTATGGCACATACACACCATGAAATACTGCTCAGCAAACAGAATGAACAAATATTAATGTACATACGACTCAGATGGACCTCAAGGATATTATGTTGAGAAAAGCCAATCTCAAAAGATTACCCGTTATGTAATTCCATTTATAAATGTCAAAATGTTTGAAATGACAAAAATTCTAGAAATGAGAACAAATTCCCAGGGGGTTAGAAAGCTAAGGTTGGGGGTAGGTATAGCTACAAAAGAGCATCAGCAGAGATCCTTGTGGTGATGAAAGTGTTTGGCTTCACTGCATCTAGTTAACAACCTGCGTGTGATACTGCAGGATAGTTCTGGAAGAAGGAGCACATCACTGAGTAAAATGTAAAATGGCTACAAAGGGTCTACTAAGAACAGAGGAAAACTTCCTCAAAGAGCATCAAGAGTTTCTTATAACTGCACATTAAGTCCACAATGATCTCAAAACAAAAAGTTTAATTAAAAATCTTTTTTTTTTGATTAACACTTGTTTTTTTTTTCTTTTTCTTTTCTTTTTTCTTTTTTTTTTTTTTTGAGAGAGAGAGAGAGAATTTTATTTATTTTTTAGTTTTCGGCGGACACAACATCTTTGTTGGTATGTGGTGCTGAGGATCGAACCCGGGCTGCACGCATACCAGGCGAGCGCGCTACCGCTTGAGCCACATCCCCAGCCCTAAAAATCATTATTATTATCGTACAGCTGTAAAGTGACTTGGGGATACGAGGTCAGGCGGGAGTTTCAGGCTTCTCCAGCACAGGAGGCCGGCCAGGGCAGGCGAGGAGCTGGGCGGAGGCCGGCCTGGGTCCTGCGGCCCCAGCAGCTCGGCTCTTACCAAAGCCAAGCCTGAAGAGCCTCACCGAGGAGAGCGCCACCAGCAAGAGGGCACAGGCTGCGCAGGTCTGGGAGCCGGTGGCCTATGCCCCCCGCCCCCCACCCCTGAAAAACCGGGCTCGTGCTCCACACGGGGAACCTGGGCCACTCCGAGGCTTCCCCGCCCCATCGTGGTGGGGATAAAGCTCACTGCTCTCCTCTTTCCATCAGAGGAGCTGTGTGACTCGGTAGAGGCCGTGTCCCTCCAGGTAGGTGTGTATCAGTAGAACTTGGCCTGACAGAAGGTGGCCAAGTCCTGGATTGGGTTTTGGTGGTGGCAAAAGACCACCCATGATCCCGTCTGGCGGAGAAAAGGCGTGGCAGAAAGGACCCAAGTAGGCCACACTCCTTCGCAAGTCACAGCGTACCCATGGAGGGGCACAACAGGGTCCTACCAAGAGGAGGGGAGCAGGCTGCAGTGACTAAGGGAGGGCCAGATGGAGGGAGGAGGCGGAGCAGCTGGGCTGAAGCTGAGGGGAAGGGCTGGGCCGCGGTGAGGCGTCTCCATGGAGACGATTCCTGGAGATGGAGAGTTTTTCATTTGCATATTCCTAGAGCTGGCCCAGTCTGGCACTCCATGGCTGCTCCTGCTGTTCTCAGCACACCGCTCTGGCACTGCTACTGCGGCTCTCACTCCACGGTAATCAAACAGGAAAACAGAACAAGACAAAACATCCTCCCCCACACAAAAATCCCAGGAAGAGTGTATTTAGAAACACAACTCTCCCTGGGCTTGCAGGGTATATTCGAGGCTCTAAGGAGCGTGACCGGCCTGGACAGTTCCTGGGTTCCCCCATTGGTTTTGTCAATCTCTCTCTCCCAGTGGAATTCTAGAATGAAGTCAAGAAAGAGACCACATTCCAAATGGCCTTCTCTTAGAATCAAGGGGACCAGGGGTCAAGCATGTGCATCACCCAGGAGAGCAGCTCTCTGCAAGGCCAGGGCCTGGCCCTTCCTTCCTTGTCTACTTAGTATGACAACAGACAGGGACTTGCCCTCCAAGCAGCCTCTGAAAGTGGGGAAGAAAAACTCCAAGAAGCTAATCAGAAAATCCTCAGGAAATCCTACAAGACTTTAAAACCCCCATCATGGTGGCCAGGGGAGGCTTCTCTGAGGAACTGACATTTGAATTAGAGGGACCAATGAATAGATAGGAGTTGGCCAGCTGAGGTTGGGAAGAACGCTCTAGGCAAAGGAGTCTGAAGAGGGCAGAAGAGAAGCAGCAGGTGGCTCAGACAGACCAGTACAGGAAGGAGAGTGAGAGAAGGCTGGGGTGGACCTCAGGCTTCAAGGACCCATCAAGGATTTTGTTCTTTATTCTGGAGCTATGGATATTCACTGATGGGTTTTATTTTTAAGAACTAAAAATATTTTTTTCTTACTGTGGTAAAATACACATAAAATTTACCATCTTAACCACATTTAAATGGACAGTTCAGCGACAGGAAGGACACTTGCACTGTTTCCATCCACCACCACCGCCCTTCTCTAGAACATCTTCATTTTCCCAAACTGAAACTTCACACCCTTTTTTGACAGTAATCCACATTTGACAGTATTTTAATTTTCCAAAACTCCAAAAATCTGTTAACATTTATGTAAGTTTCATTCAAGAGGTAATATTTAAGAAGAGGTGAATTCTAAAAGAAAAATTTACCAGTTAACCACCCTTCAGTAAAAAGTAGAAGTGGGTACCACTTATGACACATAAAAAAATTCCACCTTAACATTTCTGAATAAAGCTGTAATCACTTCTCTGTCATTTAACTTTTGATATTTAGTAAGACTATGCGAATCGTGTTCAGAAACTTTTGAGAACACACATAACTTCAAATAGAAGTACCACCTAGGATTTTCACTTCAGGCTGAGTACCTAGGATCTACAACTTAAGATTGCATATTATATACGATTTCCATTTGAATCACCTTCACTATGTTCACCAAAATTATTTTTAAAAATAATTAGATCAGGGCTGAGGTTGTGGCTCAGCCGCAGAGCCCTTGCCTAGCACATGTGAGGCCCTGGGTTTGACTGTCAGCACCACATAAAAATAAATAAATAAAATAAAGGTATTATGTCCAACTACAACTAAAAAATAAATGTTTTTTTTTTTTTTTAAAAAATAGATCAATGGTAATCAAACAGGAAAACAGAACAAGACAAAACATCTTCCCACACACAAACCCCAGGAACGAGTGTATTCAGAAAAACAAACGGAGATTTAACGCCAACTCTCCCTGGCATTATAACTCTAATTATACTTCTAAATATTTAACATGGTAGATTCAAAACTAAATATTCAATGCCCCAGTTTTAAATTTTCTTTCAATATAATCCACATTAATAACAAATCTTAAGAGCACTATCTCAAAATAAATCAGCTTTTTTCTAAAACTTAACGTTACATTACAGATTGCATTCTGTTCCATAATTCTGATAATCTTTTTTGGTAATGAAACAAGGCTTTAGGATGATTCATTTCTTGGGAAATCTTAATGGCAGTCACTCAATAAATTCAGTCATTCAAACACTCAAAACTGTTGTTGGCAATGACCAAGTTTCTGGGGTCTTTTTTTTTTTTTTGGTGGTTATTGCTTTATGGCAATATCTATATTTAAGACAAAGAACATCTCCCATTAAGCCTTACATGAAATATTACAAAATTCATACAGAAGATAGACTCATAGAGGCTAGCTATAAAGCTGGTGTTTTAAATAACTCATCCTTGAAATGGGTACAATGTTTAGAGGATATCCAATAACTTTTTTGCTCTAAAATATATGCCCCTACTTTTCAATGTTCCCATTCAATAGGAGACTTGAGAAGCTTAACAGTTTTGCTATAAAAACTCACTCTTCTTAACAAACCAAAACGTAAAAGGAAACCAATAAAGGACATGTTTTTCACAGTTCACAATAAGTAAAAGTGCACTAAGTGTTTAAAAGCTACATGTGACTATTTGGCACAGGTCATCTTTTAAAGGCTCTTGGAGGATCCCTGCCATTACTTATTGTGGTCATGACTGTTTGATTATTAGCAGCTCCTGGTAGCTGTGGATTGATAAGTGCCTGGACATTGCTTCTATTAGCATATGAAAGTTGGTGTCCCCTTGATTCAGGGCCAGTTTGAAGGCCATTTCCCACTGATCCAAATGTACTGTACCTGTTACTATTCATGGAATCAGTCTTCTGTTCACTGTGAGCCTCTCTGTTCCAGTCCTTGATAATCTAGGCTGGGCTCACTGAAATTTGGCACTTCTGAATAAACCATACAAATTCTCCAATTTTCTGAAGTTCGCTGTCCCTCCCAGTACAAAGCATCAGACATCCTTTCCACATGGATGTGTATCCTGGGTCCACAGACACTATCCCCTGGCTGAAGGAGAACCCCCATCTCAGCCCACACGGAACAGTGACGCTGCCCGTTTTATCTGCTGCTTTGTGCGATCTCACTTTAAGGCTGTCTTGGGTTATCTCCAGGAAAATAAAGATGACATTTAAGTTTTTCATCCGGGGTTAATATCTTTTATAAAAAGAGGTGGGATGTTGACCCCACTCATATAGAGCAGTGAGTGGGGACAAGGCTTCCTACTTTCCCAGGTCCGGGGCAAGGGTGGAGGGACAACTGGGGCTGGGGTGGCCCAAAGAGAATTGTTGGGTTTTATGGTGAGTTTAGTTTCTGAAGAACTGTCATTCTGCTTTTCACATCCCCTTCCCACACAGGGGTTCAATTTTCTCCATGTTCCCTCTCTCCCTTCTTGCTTCACAGTAGTCGTCCTAATGGGGTGAGGTGGTGTCCCTGGACGCTTTTAAGTAAGAGTTATAATCATGATCTAATCAACTTTTAAAAAGACTGGTCCTACTGCCGTGTGGGAAAGCCGCTAAGGGTGGGTAAGCAGGAGGGATGTACATAAAGGACCTGCTCAGAGTCTGCATGGAAGAGGGGAGAGACAAAGAGCAGGTGGCCTGAATGATGCAGGTGGGTGGTATGGAAGTCTGAGGAGTGAGTCCAAGGTGGTTACTGCTGACTAAACAAATCAACACAATAGGGGTCGTGGGCAATTCCTAGTTCAGTTAATCTTTGATGACAGTGAATTTATAGTGATACAAAGCTTCCTCCAGAATCCTGAGGTCAAAAAGGATGGGGAAAAAGTTGTTCCTAAAATGGAATAAAGTAAACAGATACTCCAGTACACTGATTAAAAAAATTAACCTAAGTTTTGAACATAACACTTTTGACTGCATATATTCTTTATGGGAAACAGTCAAAGAACAAAAAGAATTGGGAAGAAATCACATCTGGATCTGTATATTTAGTAGGATTACTCTTGGTAGACAGTGGTGGGCAGTTCAGAAACTGCAAATTTTTGGATCAAGTGAATGAGTAAATAAATTGATGCTGTTGGGAATCAGAGTTCTTGCTACAGGAGAAGGGAAATGTAAGTTTGGAATAAGAAGAATCCTGTGATGTTAGATTTAAAACAAAGGTATCAGTTTGAACTCAAAATCTAATGAAAAAATGATTCCTGGGCTCTATTCACTCAAAGGGCCCAGAAGCGGCAACACCTTCAAATTAATGAGCATGCCTGGGGCCAAGACTTTGGTTTTTAAATACTATTCTCCACTAAGAGAAATTATGGCTCTCAGGGGAATGGTTGATTCCCAGCCATAGGCAAGGTAAGCACAGGTACACTCAGAACATCATATTCTGCAGAAAGTAGAAAATGCTCAAGAATTTTGTCAAAAGGATAAAGGAGGCAGCTTGCAGGGACTCCCACTCTGGGACAACTTAAACATTCAAAGACTGATAAAAAAGAATCCAAATCTACCAGTCCATAGTGACATTTAATAAACTAAAAATAATGGGGCAGGAAAAAAATGGTAACTAAAAATGTAGAAAAAAATGATAGACATAGAAAATGACTATTTTACAATCATCTCTGTAATAATGAATGCAGGCAAAAATCATATATAGATGTTGAATCACTGGGCAAAAGACCATCAGGAAATAGAACATCCATGGGCTGCTAACAGGATCCCAGATTATTTATTAAATACAGATGCTCTATGACACAGAAATCTGGTGGACACTGTCTTCACCACATGATCAAATTTAAGAACACCAATGATAAGATAGACTGGGTCCCGGAAGTAAAGCACTGAGGAGGACGCAGCTCACCTATGAACTGTTGTTCTCAGCAATGTTCAACCTGAATCTAACGATGCAGAAACAACTGGATGAAGCCAATCATATGGAAACGATCTGCACCTTTTGCACAACCAATCTTGAATCTTCACAACTGTCAACGTGAGGGCTGGGGGTAGGTATGTCTCAGTCTTAGTGCACTTGCCTGGCATGTGCGAGACTCTATGATTCAATCCCCAACAACGGAAAAAACAAACAAGTTATATACATACATTTTTTTTGTGTGTGTGTGTGTGTACGTCTTGAAAAGCATCAAAATGAAAGTCTAGGAAACTGCTGGAATAAAGGGAAGTAAAGAGACATGAAAATGCAAGGTGTGATTTGGGGATGGACGGATATGGGAAAACTAAAGGAGCAGCTACACAGGACACTGTTGGGATGACTGCGGGAATCTGATCTTGGGCTGAGTATTAAATGACAGCATTGTGTCAGTGCTGCACTTCCAAGTGTGAAGACGGTATTAAGGTCAGGTCAGAGGATGCCCTGTAAGAACAAGGAGATGCACGCTGCAGTGTGCAGGGTTAAAAGTTCATGACATCTGCAAATCATTCTCAGATGGTTCAAGAACAACAAAAAATTTTAAGAAAATTAAGCAAAAGTGGCAAGACATTAAAAATTGGTGAATCTAAATGATGGGCAATTGGGTGTTCACTGAGGGTTGTTGCAAACCATTTCTTCTGTGGTGCTGCACATTTCAAAATAAAAAAGTTTAGGATTTAGAATGAGAAAACAAGCCATAGTCTTGGAGAAAATATTTACAAAACACTTGTCATATAAAAGACTGCTAACAAAAATATACAATGAACTTCTAAAACGACCCATTTAAAAAGTGAGCAAAGGATCTGCACAGATACTACATTAAAGAAGAAATATGAACAGCAAATAAGCATAAGCAAAGATACTTCCCAACATGTCTCTAAGAAACTGAAAATTAAACAATGAGGTACCACCATTAGAATGGCCTAAATCTAAAATACTGACAAATCAGACGCTGGCAAGGGTGCAGAACGACATGAGCTCCCGCCTTTAATCCTGGGGGATGCAATGGTGCAGCCACTTTGGAAAACAGTTTGCATGGAATCATATTCCAGTTGCACGACCTTCTGAAAAGGCAAAACTATGGAGACAGTAAAAAGACCAGTGGTTGCCAGGGACTGAGGGAGGGGAAGGAACACGCAGAACAAAGGGTTTTTATGGAAGGGAAACTACTCCACATGATACTGCAGTGGTGGCGACAAGGCATTACACACCTGCCCAAACCCTCAGAATGTGTAACACCAAGAGTGAGCCCTCATGTGGACGCCATGATGTGGGATCATGATCTATCACATAGGTTCACTGACTATAATGGAGGCATTGTTCTGGTGCCAAAAGAAGAGGGGGGAGGCACAGCGTCTGTGGAGTGGGGGTTCACGGGAACTCTGATCAGGCACAGGTCCTGCAGGAAGCCTACTTCCGACTGAGCCAATGGCCTGGCCCTACCTTTACTCTGGAGCCACTGAGCACTGTGGACTCCTGACTGCATCATTTTATTTCATGGGGCATTTCCTACGTGAATCCTGCCTTTAACAGAAACAAAAAGCAAACAAAAAAACAGAAAAGAGAGTTGAGAAGAGTTTGTGCCAAGGAGTGAAAAATTTTGTTAATCTCCCTTGAGTCTCTGGATGCCAAAACCTCATTCTTTATTTCTTTTTTTTTTTTTTTTAATTTTTTATTTTCATTCTTTATTTCTTGTCATTGGTTCTCAGTTTGGAAAAAAGACATCATTTAGAAGTACCTGTGGAAGTCATGCAGGTCTTCTGCACTGATATAATCATCCAAGTTCAGGGTCAAGTCTGCCACCTGCTGTGAGCCATATTCCTAAAAAAGTGAAATAGAAAATGAGAGACGGGGTATTTCTGGGCTAATGAGTGCATGGGTGGGAAGAACAGCATACAAACTAAAAAATACGGATTTTCAAAGAGACACTGATGAGGACTCTTTGTAATACATGACACAGTCTTCTAATACTTAGGGACTTCCTTGATATAGAAATACTGCCTTTCCAAGGCCAGACAATCTATTTCCCAGGTTCTTTTGCAGACAGGATGCAGGTATGTAATTTTCTGGTTTGCAACTAAGAACCTTGTCTGATACAAGATCTAAATATTTGTCAACAGGGAAAGGATATGGAATACTATGTAGAAATTAAAGCAAATGAGGTACACCTATGTGTGCTCCCAGGTGAAGGCCTCCAAAACAAGAGTGAGAAAAGCAAAGGGCAGCAAATCACATTCTGCAGGATACTTACAACAGACGGACCACAAGACAAAACTTAACAAAAAGCAAGCTATTGCCCTCATGGTGCTTCAGTAGCAGATCACTGACATTAAAGCAAAGCACCAGTAAGGACACAATCACAAGCTGGCACAAAAATAAAATGATGAAGTAGAGAAATAGAATTTAGATTTTTCTGGCAGGTGGGGTGGGTAGTAGGAATGTATTTCAGAGTAAGTGACAAAAGAGGGGGAGTCAGGCAGACTGAAGAGAAGGCGGAGGCTGCGTATGTACGTGAGGTGGCAGATGGGAGAGGGTGGGGATTACAGCACAAGAAACATGAAGTGTACAGGTTCCAAGGCAGCAAGAACGCTGCTTGCTTACAAAGCTAAAAGCAGCCCACTGGGGCTACAACAGCCTTTCTTCCTGCACTGTCCCTGAATGGCTTGCTTTGATTTCTTTAACCTGTGGAGAGAAGTCCCTCCTTTATAATCCAGGCAGCGACCATCTTTGTGCACAAAGCATTTCTATGTTTAGGGTTCTCACCTCAGGATAAAGCTCTTGAAGTAGGGACACTGGGCAAAGGCTTCAGGGACACTTACAGCTCTGCAGTCACTGTTAAATGGGTTTTGGAACAGCCACCTCAATACCCACCGCCATCCGCAGACCCCACAGGTCTGAGACTCACCAGCACATTGATGATCATGCTGGTCTCCATGGTGATGGCTTTCACAAGGAGCTTTCTGGAGCCGTCCTTGGACTCATACCGGAGGACATACAGGTCTTTACTGTTGTTCCACCCAGCTGGCAGCAGCTCTGACTTCTTATCACTGGGACCTGGCTGAGAAGACAACGGGATTGAGGAGAAAGATCATGACCTCAGAACAGGGACCTACAAAGAATCTTACAGATGATCTATCGGCACCTCTCACTTCACAGACAAGGCTACGGAGGTCAAGAGAGTGACCTGTCCAAGGTCATGCACCAGTTAGAGGTCTGGGGCCCAGGTATTTGGAATGTTCTCCCCTCGCCGGCTGTCTTTATGACACAGCACTGACACCTGTCAAGAACCTGCAATCTCAGTTTAATAATCATCTCCCTCTCCATCACTGCCAAGAATAAAGCTAATTAACTTAAGGGACACTATGGAATTCTAAAGCACTGATTTTCAGGGTTTGGACCTTGATCTATGTGCCACAGGGTCACCAAAATGTTGACTAAAAACACCAACTGTTTAACAAAAGTTACAGACGATTTTCACATATACCTAAAATGTAATATACATACAAGATTTTTAAAAATACAAAGTGGAGGGCTGGGGTTGTGGCTCAGTGATAGAACACTTGATTGCCTAGCACATGTGAGGCACTGGGTTTGATTCTCAATACTGCATAAAAATAAATAAAGGTATTGTGTCCATCTACAACTAAAACATATACATAATATATATTTAAATACATATATATATACACACATATATGGGGGTAGAGAGAGAGAGAGAGGGAGAGAGGGAGGGAGGGAGGGAGGGAGGGAGGGAGGTGTATGTGGCTACAAATTGCTTAGGAAAAAGAACATTGCAATCACCACAAAAGCCTTGGGTAGCAAATCCCCAAATTCTTCCTTCTTTCCCTTCAAGAGTAATACTACTCTGTATTTTTAAAAAACTTTTTTTCTCACTTTTCCTATAAGTTGTATTACTATACATACAACCATAAAAATACAGTTTCCAATGTTTCTAAATTTAACACGAACAGCATCACTTCCACCAGTTGCCATTTTCACGTGAAGCGATTAATCCCTGCCAGTGCTTCAGTGTTTTTGCTATAGCTGATTCACATTCACCACTATGCGGCGCTCCACTGTGCGAATGGGCTTCAAGACTTGCTCACTGGCTGGTGGAGACAGACAAGTTTCCAGTTCACTTACTTTGCTATTATGAATAATGCTATGAACATCCTGGACACACCTGGCACACATTTGAATTAATTTCTATGCCTGGAGGTAGACCCTTCTCTATTGATGAGATAAAATCAAATTGTTTACCAAAGACGTGCTGATGTCCACTGCCACTACCCCCGAGGGAGAGCCCCTGCTGTTCCACCTGGTCAGCAACACTGCTTTCATCTGATTTTTTCATCTTACCCACCTCACTGGTGTAAAATGCATCTACTGTGAGTTATGATGTTTCTCCTTTCTTTTCCTTTTTAGATAACCTAGAACTTTATTTTCACACACTAAAGTTTGAGAAATAGTTCAACTCATTTCTACAGTAAAAATGAACAGTGATTTCTGGGGGCAAGGGGGAGATTTCTTAAACAAGATCCATACAAGATAAAAATACCGCCATTGAAACTGCTGATAATTTACAGCTTCTGCTCAACAACAGGCAATATGAAGTCAAGACATCACGGCTAGGAAAAGACATTTGCTAGGCTGCAGAAAAATGAAAAGTCAAGCTGAAATAATGAGATAGCAGGTTATACACACCTGTCAGACCGGTGTTACCCATTTGTTATTTTTTTACCAGACTTGTATGGGAGACCTCCAGGCACTGCTGGTGAGCATTTAAACTCCTTTAGGGAGTTTTTAAAATTTAAACAGCCCCTTTAGGGAGCAATCTGGTAGTATTCAGTAAAATTAGGTGAGTCAATATCCCATAACCCAAATTCCCTACTTCTGGAAGAACTCTGTGCAGAGATAGGACAAGGGATCTTCATCCCAGCCTTGGCTAGGGCAGCCAAGGAGGAGGTAAAAGGCAAAATACACTTACAGTGGGTTACTCTCTAGCAATCAGAATGAGCAAGGTGGATCTAATTGTAGTATTACTAATCAAAGTAAAAAATATGATTTAAAATCCAGAAAAAATGAGATTTACAGACCAGCACCATTAGTGTAAACAATTTAAAAAGCACACAGAAAATGATATATGTCTTTTTTAAAAATTTATTTTAGTTTCAGGTGGACATAATACCCTTAATGTTTATTTCTACGTGATGCTGAGGATCAAACCCAGTGCTTCACATGTGCTAGGTGAGCGCTCCACCACTGACCCACAGCCCCAGTACCAATGTACATCATTTCATGGATGCATATTTATATTGCTCAGCATGGAGCAGGCAGACTGGGAAGATCTGTATTAATAAAAGTATGATGGGAAGGAATGGGACCAGAGAAGAACACCAGCAAAGGCCAGAAACGCAAAACTCGACACACACTAAGGACAATGGGAGGCTACAATCGAGGACTGCTTAGGTTCTCTTCTTTGGTCACCCTGGTGCTCAGGAATTCATTAGGAGGAATGGTCACAAGTCAAATTCAGGATGTCGAAACTGGCAGTGGTTTAAAAGCTGGCTGGATGACAAATCAATTCACACTCCAGAAACGAAAGAGAGGGACAAAAAACAAAAGTGAAACTAAGCAATCGGTCCACTAAGGGAGAAGGAGAAACCATTTTCCCACTCTGAACAGGGTACACTTCCTGCTACATGTTTACTGATGTGGGTGAAGTTATACTTCAGAGCCAGGGATTTGATGACATGCCTTATCTTTGCTCTGTGGAGGGGTCTTTTATTTCTATTACGCCCTCGTATACAGCATTCATCCACCAGAACTGGCATGTGGGAAACCTGGCCTGCTCACCACCTTTGCTTCCAGAGTAAAGTCCTGGAAGAAGGACGCCTCTTGCTGAAATGGGATCTATGTTCCCCAGAAAACAGAGGTGGCACTATGAGACAGGCTCTGGTGTTATCAAGCCAAACATGGCATTCAATTGCACTCGCGGCCCTCAGCTCAAATATCAAGTGTCCCAGAAAGCTCCAGTTGGAATGTAGCCAAAGTGCACAGTCATGTAGTTTGACACCCTTGGATGAAAACTCTAGGACCTGGGGGAGCCGACACTCACGCAAGGTCACAGCACTTGAGATATAAAGCTGGATTTGGGATTCAGAATTCTCAGCTGCCAGGCTATGGCTGGAGATTTTTCCCAGCCAGGTCCACCAAACTGGCCCCATGAAAATTTTTCTTGAGAAAACCCCTCAAAACCCCGGGGAGGAAGCATTCTTTAACAGCTGAGTGTTCACCCCAGTGCCTCTGGGCTTCAGCCAGAGAAACGAAACAGATCGTTCTGGGCATTTTCTCTTTCTTATAATCCTTAAATCCCCACAGCACAACACAAAACCAATTCTCTAATTTAACTCTACGGCCATCTCCATCCCCTGCCACTTAACCTGCCTGACATAGCTATAAAGCTCTTATGAGAAGTGGTGCTGACTTCAAGAAAGAAATCCAAATTTAAATGCTGGACTTCCACTGAGGCCAACAGAAGTGTTACTCTTCCAGTCAAGTTTTATAGACCAATCCTACTGCGCCAGAGGAGGCTAAACCAAAGAGAGCAGACAGCCTTGCTCTCTACTCAACTGTTGATGTGTTAGTCAAACAGACACTCTGGGGACACTGTTTCCCTCTTATCACCCCCAGGAAGATGGGGGGCAGGAGGTGACTAGAGCAGCAACACAAACATCCTCTGAACTTGGCAAACACTATGGACTCAGCCAACTCTGCTGGCTCCAGTCTGAATATTAAACCTCAATAAACTAACAGGAAAGACACTGCTCCAGACGGCTTCTGCTCTGAATATGAGCACCCTCAACCAATGTAAGCAGAGGCCAAGTACAACCTGAGCCTGCAGCCACTTCAGGAGAAAAAGCAAAAAGAAGCACAAATACAGCAGACTCTGTTGGCAGTCCCGACACTCATTCCTTTGAGGGCATGTAAGGTTGAGCGCTGAGGTGGACAGGGGGACAGTGCCTTCCAAAACTCCCATTCCCCAGCTCTTTGGCCTCCCCAGAGATGTGTGGAGCTAACATTTTTTTTCTGGTCTGCAGGAGCTTGACCGTCACCATTAACTGAGGAGATAAACTTTGGGAATCTGTCACAGATCTTTTTTTTTTTTAAACCACTATTGAAATGAGATTTATTTTCACATTTCATTTGAAAATTTTGGGGGCCTAGAGTATTTTGCAAGAGGGTGATGCCAGGGAAGACACCAACCCATAAGAACTGACATCCATACCCTGGCAAAGTGACAGACACAGGCGCTGACAGGATGTACGGGGGGACAAGTGGGGGAGCAGTTCTGCAGGGTTCATATATGCCTGTGAAATGGCAAGCAGGGGGCCAGGTAAGCCCTCTGTACAAGCTCCTGGTCCTGGGGGGAGAGGAAGGGGTTATGATAGTGGGGCAGAGAACGAGCCGGCAGGCAGTAAGGTGGGGAGGGGCTTGAGGACAGGATGGAGCGGACCTGCTCCATCTGAAGAGTGCGGCCAACGGGCAAGTTCCAGAGTAAATCCACATCTTACTCCACACCCTGCCCTGTCCCACACATCAGCTCTCTGAAGAACTTCCCAGGAGAAGTTGATATGAAGTGACTGGGCCAAGTGAAAGAGCTGTTAAAGACTAGAAAGCCAGAGCGGAGCAAGTCAGGAGCCACAGGGTTCCTGCTGGAGGAAATGTGCAGTGAAAGGGGGCGCCAACACCGGGGAGTGGGGGAAGGCAGCATCTCTCCCAGGTCCCAAGGTCTGAACTGCTGGGAGGAAGAAATGTTCCCCTGAGTGTGTGTCTGTGTGTGTGTGTGTGTGTGTGTGTGTGGTGGGGGGGGTTGTTGTTGCTGACTCTGCTTTCCCAGCCTTTTCTTCTCCAGGTGTGTGTGGGGGAGGGTGTGTTGTTGTGGCTGCTTGTTTCCTCCTGGAGCCCATGTAAGCTATGAAGGATGTGTGCCCTTGGAGGTAGCAGTGGGCTGCTGAGCACACACCTGGGGTCCCAGTGAAATAGCTGAGACTGGGGGGGCCGGGGAGACAGAGGTCAATGATAGTTCCTGTGCTCTGATTCTGCTGATGGGGGTAGTGCTAAAGGGGTGTGGTGGTCTTGGTCCTAGTTCTATGGGAGAGAGGAATAGAAGCAGTAGCAATGATTCAGGGGGATATCTGGCTAAATGCTTGAAATGTGTAAAGCATTTGTGGGGGCAAGGAGGGAGGGTCCAGAAAGCTATATACCTGAGAAAGATAAAAATGGGTTCGGGGCTTGAGAATTAAAGTAGTAAAAAATGAGAGGAAGGTTAAAATCTCACTGGGAGACACAAGGGGTGGGGTGGCTTGCTCAGAGCTGGTCTTGGTTCTGGGAATGAGAGGACTGGGACAGAGAGGGTCAGGCCTGGAGTCCTGAGTTTCTGTGTGTATGTGGGAGTGTGGCTGGAAGGAGCAGATGGGAAACAAAGGGGCCAGGTCCAGTTTTCATAGGAAGGCTGATGTGATGGGGGTCACAGGGAAGGGACAGGGAAGGGAGACATTCGTGAGATGGGCTGAGTCCAGGTGTCCTGGGGGCTCTGTGGGGACATCAACAGGCCTCCAGCTGTTAAGAAGCAGAACCTAGGGATGGGAGAACAGGAGGGGCTGACCCTGTGGGGAAAACTATAGCTAGGAATCCTAACCTGACCCTCACATCCAGGATGTATGGGTACATGTGTGTGTGAGCTGATGATGACGGGGGCGACTGGGCCCAGAGCCCTTCAGCAAAAGGGTGTGTGAGCCCACCCAAAACCTCATGTTCATTTCCAGATGTCCCGTGGAGGCTGGAGGTGGGAATGGGCGCAGTTTTGAGTCCGGCCTCCCCATCCCTGCTCCGTGACTGTGTGGCCAGAGTTTAGGGGGAGCAGGTGGGGTGAGGACTCTGGGGAGCTACACCCTGTTTCGGGGTCAGATCCACAGAATCCTGGCCCGAGCGACCGCCAGGCTGAGCTGAAGACTTTCTGTCCCCCGGCTGACAAACCAGGCTGTGCCAGCTGCGTGGGGAGGGGTCCCGGGCCCCAGCGGCGTCAGGATCCCCCGGGCCCGGACCTGGGGTGACGGGCAGAGGCCAGGCGCTCGGGACGAGGTCTTCGGCCTCCGGGTTTCGGCAGAAGACAGCTCCCCCCTCCCCAGCGGACGGCTCCGCGGCGTACCTGGTCGCCGGTGCCCAGGCCGTAGTAGCCGTGCGTCACCACCTCCCAGTGCAGGAAGCAGACCAGCGCGTCCTGCGTGCAGGTGATGGACGGCGCCGCCGACTCGTAGAGCACCTCCAAGCCCGCCATCAGTACGCTGGGCTCCTGCGGGCGGAAGGAGGAAGGTAACACTTCAGGGATGGCTCCGCCCACGCGTGGCTATTACTCCGCCCCGCCCTCCCGCTGCTTCTGCCCGGTCTCTCCCGACGCCCCAAAGGGAGCTGTCCGGGGGCGTCACAGCAGCCACCGGAAGTAGTTCCAAACGGCAGCGCAGCTTCTCTAAGAGTGCCGGGCTGGAAACGCGAGCCGGGCTCTGAAGGGTTCCCAGAGGGAGTCCGCGCACGGGGCGTGGCCTCTCAGAGCCGGGATCGCGTTCTCCCCGCAGCCTGCAGGACGCTGGGCGCTGAGTCCTGGGAGAGGGCACCTCGCTGCAAACTGGACTTCCCATCCGCAAAGTGGGTGGTGCTAAGCCGGGAAACAACTTAGGAAATGTGGGGGAAATAGACTTATTAGCACGTCTGCAGTGCTTGCCACGAGTCACCTTATTCTAAATCCTTTTCTTGTCTACATGGGTTGACCCCCACCCCGAAGTGGTAATACCACTAAGGAAAATCGAGGTACCAAGGGACAATTTGACCCCGATGACACAGCCAGCCAGTGAAGGGCAGAGATGGTACTGGAATCTACCAGTCTGGTTCCTAGGATAGCTTCTATTATGGTGTTTGTTGGGTGCTGCGTCCTGTGCCAAAAGCTTACTTTGCCCTTTCAACAAATCTTATGTTCTGTTATCATCCCCATTTTGCAAGTGACAAAAACTGATCAGAGTTGAAACTACTTCCCTAAGAAGATGGGAGCTGTGGACGTCCGAACTGAAACTCTGACCCACTACCTAATTTAATCTTTTTTTTTTTTAACCTAACTCCTCCATGATTTTTACCACCTATTATATCTTCAACAAGTTTCTTGAAGTCCCATTATTGTTTTTACTCGAATTTATTTTTCCACATCCAGTCAGCATCGTGGTCCGTCCCACCCATTGTCATTTCTCACTTGGATGCCTGGCGTCAGCCTTTGAACAACATCCCTGTGTGCCTACAGTCTGATTTGCACCCTGAAACCAGACAGAATCTGTTAGAACACAAGTCAGATGGTGTCCTTCCACTCCAAACCTGGCAGAGTTCCCACCAAGCTCAAAAGGAAGAGTCCTCCCCAGGGAACCTATGTATGGTCTAACCCCCACTGCCATCCCAACTGTCCTTCTGAACCAGAATATCAGTGCAACCCCACCTGGAGGCTAACCTGTAGAAATATTAATAAGAAACCCATCAAGGCCTATTTCATATAAAAGATCTTGAGGGCCCCCTGGGGGAACACCTCCAAGCCACTCCTTTGTCCCTGAGGTAGAAATCAGAACACGGGATGAAGCTGGATGGAAATTATAGGCCATAGTCTTGGTGCTGTTTTCAGTGCCTGCTTCACATCCATTTTGCTAAATGCTCTACCCAGAACTGAGTTAGGGATTTAGGATAAGGAAAAATACGAATCTTAAGGGAAATATCCTCAAGCCACTGCAATGCAGAATCAAGCCACTGAGATGCAGAAAACACTGTTGCAAACCTTAGCCCATGTCCTGGCAATACAAAAGCACAGGAAAACTGGCTTCACCCTGGATCCACCTCCAGTCCAGCCCCTGATACAGCCCTTCTATAAATATTGGACCACAGGCCAAGCCAGGGCTGCTTCTCACTCGGCAGACAGCTTGCATTCTCCCTTAAATGTGTATCTTCCTTCTTATATAAATCTCTGTCTATGCCTTTGTCTGGCTAGTGTTGAAATTCTTTTCCATCACTATGCCAGGAACCCTCTGGGCCCAGAGTTGAGTTCCCTCTCTCTTCTGGGAACTCCTCAGACCTGTCTCCAGGGACATCTCTTCTCCTGTGACACTGCCATATATTTTAACCTCTCAACACTATGCAAATAGTCGTTCTACTGTATTGCTTAGGGAATGGTGACATGGAAAACAAGTTTGAACTTATTCTGTGTGGACATAATTTTTTTTTCCTGGATATTTTCTATCTCCTGTTGGTTGAATCTGCAGATAAGGACTCCACAGATACAGAGGGCCAATTGTACTTCTTTCTCTGCCTACAGCACTCTTTTCCCAAATATCTTCATGGTTTGCTCCTTTATTTGAAGTATGGCAGTTCCTTACCTCGCTTTCTACCATCTCAGCAGAGGGCTTCCCTGGCCACCATCGAAAACAACCTTCTCCTGTTTTTTTTCCCCATTTCCATGCTTTTCTGAAAGGCATTCAGTGTCACCTAACACGATAGCAAGTATTTATTTATTTGCTTATTTACTAGTAACTCTCTTCCCACTAGACTGTGAGAGGGAGCAGGGACCGTGTCTGTCTTGTACACAGCTGAACCTGAATGCCCTCTGGGCTTGGCCCCTACTTAGTGAATGAAAGAAGGAATGGATACAGAGTGAGAGAATTCTGGATCTCAAGTGGGCCCGTCTCACCCCATCACTGCCACTGACCCTGTCCACGGGCCCTTTGCCTCTCCAAACTCTGTGTTCCTCCATTTTCCCTGGGGTGCCCCGATTCTTGAACCCCATCTGTAAAGCTTCCAGATGAGCAGCCTGAGGAGCAGTCCGGCTGAAGGAAATAGAGACTTACAAACACTTCAGGGAAATAGGGAGCTCAGGAATCTGACCTGTCGAGATCGCCCTTATCTGCCCCAATCCCCCTGCTCCCCCAAAAGCCTGCCCAAAGCAACCAACCGACTCCTCCCATGACCTGGTCCTGCTAAACCCTATAAAACTCAGGCACTTGTAGCTCCCCGCCATTTTCCCTTTGGAAAACGTGCCCCTCTGTGGTTTAATAAGGCGCTGCTGATCCCTGGAGTCCTCTCTGGGTTTCTTCTTCTCTGTGTTCTCTCTCATGGTCTTTCCAGGTGTGCTGCCCACACTCGGGATGCTAGGCTGACGGCCATGGCGCTCCTCGGTGAGATGTACTTCCCATGACATAAAGCTCTTTCCGCTGAGAAGCCCCCCACTTTCCGTCGGTCCTGATCTTGCTTGCTTGATTCCCCTCTACTACTCACGGCTCTCCCCAGTGATGAAGAATCCCCACAGAGCCACTCTTTCCCCCAAGAACCTTCACAGGCTGGGAGGCCATGGTGGGGTCCCCCAGGCTGTGCACCACCGAAATGTGTCCCCCAGGGGCAGCCCTCATCTCAGTTCCTGCTGCAAGGCAGGCCTAGATGAAAAGCCGTAGTTCCGTCCCTACAGAGCTCACGTCTAGTGGTAAAAAAAAAAAGTTATAACAAAGGTTATAACTGAGAGCCCTCAGTCCCAGGAGCCAGGAGAACTTTATCTTGGAAGTTGCTGGAATTGCTGGTTCCTGATAACGTCAAGCAGACCAGCTTTGGGGCGGCTGTGTTAGGCTTTGACCCCTTGGCTCCACACAGTTTTGCCTGCAGTTGCTTGTGGCCTGCATCTCACAGAGCTTGGGTCCCCTGTTCCTCAGCATCGTCCTGTCCGGGCGGAGCTGGTCCCAGGGAATAGCAGGAGAGGAGTGGGAAGGGAGGTGGGAGGGAAGGGGGTGCAGGACCTGTCAGTCATCTCCGCGGGCAGCTGGGTCTCATGCTTCTGTGGGACAGGTCTCAGAGTTGTCCCAGTTGAGGACATGGGAACTGGGATTTCCTTGTCACTCCTACCTGATCGGTCACAGGTGAGATCTGCTTTCTGGGGGTCACGGAAAGTCCTCAGGCGAGTTGGAGAATTTAGAGAAAGTCGGCTTGGGTGCTTACAAGTGACTTCGGAGGGGGAGAAGGGCCTTGAAGCAGCCCCAGCTGTGGTCCTCCCAACCTCCAATTAAGGGTGGGGCAAGCCTCCAAAAGTCTGTGTCCCGCAGCCAGCGGGCCAGAGGCATTAGCCCCGGGCTGAGCTGTGACTCCTGCACCAGCCCGTGGTGTTCTGTCCACCCTGAGTCCCAGGGTCTTTCAAGAATGGGGGCAAATGGGAGGATGTCCTGGGACCAGAAGTGCCCCGGTTCATCTAGCACTTTCTGTGGACTCACCTACATCAGCAAGAATCCCAATCTGCCCTGCGAGCTCTGGGAGCGGCTGAGAGGAGAAGCGGGTGGCGAGTGCCTCCCCCACTGGGCCCCCACCACCTGGGCAGAACAGAGCCCATAGCAGAGACCAGGGCCCCCAGGTTGGGGGAGAACTTTCAGGAGGCTGCAGCCACCCGTTCCTGGTTGCTAAGTGACAGCAATGTGGGTATTCCAAGCTCCTCTGTGTCCCTGGAAACCATGAGGTTGAGCTAAGGGCAGGCCCAGGGCATCACTCACCAGCGAGTTCTCGATTGGCCAAGCGTCAGCTCCACCACCTCACCTCCTCCAGGTCGCTAACTTGACCCCCAGAGATACTCAGCATCCTTGGCGCCCGGAGAAAACAACTTTTTAAAACTGTAATTCTAAAGTAATACGATTGTTATTGATTTTGGGAGGGGATATTGAATTGATACTGGGGAGGGAACTCAGGGGCACTTAACCACTGAGCCACATCCCCAGCTCTTTTGTGATATTTAGAGATGAGATCTTGCTGAGTTGCTGAGATCCTCAGTAAATGGCTGAGGCTGGCTTTGAACTTGCGTTCCCCCCTACCCCAACCTCTGGAGCCACTGGGATTGTAGGTGTGCGCCACCGTGCCCGGCTCCATATTCTGCTCTCTATCTCTGTGAATTTGACCTCTCTAGGTATCTCTTTCAGGTGAAACCATCCAGTATTTATCCGTTTTTGTGACTGGATTATTTCATTGAGCATGATTCCCTCCAGATCCATCTCTGTTTGCAGCATGTATCAGAATCCTTCTCTTTTTAAAGGCAGAGTAGTATTCCATTGTCTGTATATTCTACATTTTGTTTATTCATCCGTCCACCCAAATGTAGGTTGCTTCCACCTTTTGGCTACTGTGAACAATGCTGCCATGAACAGGGTTGTACAAATGTCTTTCTTCAAGATCCTGTTTGCAGGTCTCTGGGGCTCTGTATCTACAAGTGGAACCACTGATTCCTGCGGCAAGTCCACCAACAGGCTGTTCTCTGGAGCAGCTGCCAACAATGCACACAGGTCACGATCGCTGCACATCTGGTGGACGTTTGCTTTTAATTTGTTTTTTATTTTATTTTTTATAGTAGTCATCCTAATGAGGTGGTCTCTTACTGTGGTTTCTATTTCCATTTCCCCATGATCCCTGAGGCTGAACATCATGTCCTGTATTTATCGACCATTTGTGTATCTTCTTCAGAGAAATATGGATTCATATTTACTCATTTTAAACTTAATTGTTTTTTAGGTGTTTATGTATTCCCTTATCTGATATATGTGACTTGCAAATTTGTAATTGTTGTTGGTACCGAGGATTGAACTCAGGGGCACTCGACCACATCCCCAGCCCTATTTTGAATTTTTATTTAGAGACAGGGTCTCACTGAGTTGCTTAGCACCTTGCTTTTGCTGAGGCTGGCTTTGAACTCATGATCCTCCTGTCTCAGCCTCCTGAGCCCCTGGGATTACAGGCATGCGCTACCATGCCCTGGCTAATGGCTAATAGTGTCTTTTGATGCACAAAGCTTTTAATTGTCCTCAAGTCTGGGCTGGGCGGGCTGCCTTGGAAGAGCAGGGCTTCAGTGCGGCCCTGTGGGACCACAGCTGGAGGCCATTAGCTAGCATCCCGCACCCCTCACAGGGCTTGGCCACGTGTCTCTTGAAAACAGATTGGCCCCCTCCACGGCTGACACATAAAAAAGACTCCTTTGGCCTGGCTTTTCTGCTCATCAGCTTGTCTGAGACTCATCCCCGTTATCGTTTGGATCTCTCGCTCCCTTTTTATTGCTGAGTGATATTCTGTATGGATATATCCGAGTTTATCCGTTCCCTCATCCATGGACATCTGGGATGTTTCTAGTTTCTGGTGATTACCATTCATGCAGCGATGGACCTTCCGGTACGGGTCGTGATGTCGACAAACATTTTCATGAGTCTTAGTTCAGCTCCTAGAAGTGAGGTCCCTGGGCCAGGGGTGGTAGTGTATGTTGGTAATGGGATGGGGGAGCCAGGTCCCTATCTATTGTAAACATCCAATGTGATGGCTTTCACGGCCAGAGATTCCTCAGGTGTCTGTGAAAAGGAGTCATTTCTTCTTATACTTGTAACTTGCTGAATTCTGTAGGAACGGAGCTACATCCTCCCTTCATTCCTAGGCCAATGAACTGCCCTCTAAGCTGTAACCCCATAGGCCTAGTTCTTAGGACTGTAGCCTCAGGGAGGTAACTCAAGTCATCTGGAGTCACTGCTGCCTGTGCTGAAGGCCACTGTACAGTAACTCCTGCACTTCATTCCACACCTGTGAACTACTTATCAAGAATTCCCTGTGCATGTTTTTTGGTCTTGTAGGCTAAGAATTCAAACCCACCAAAGTTGCAATGGTTAAAAAACCATGTCAAATTTCCTATAAAAGCCCCCATGTTGCCGGGGCATGCGGTGGTGCATGCCTGTAATCCCAGAGGCTTGGAGGCTGAAGCAGGAGTATTGAAAGTTGGAGGCCAGACTCAGCAATGGTGAAGCGCTAAGCAACTCAGTGAGACCCTGTCTCTAAATAAAATACAAAATAGGGCCGGGGATGGGGCTCAGTGGTGGAGTGTCCCTGAGTTCTATTCCTAGTACAAAAATAAATAAATAGATAAATAAAAGCCCATGTAACCTCAACTCAGGGCACAGAACTTGAGAGCACCAGCTCCTCTGGTGTAATAAACCTGTTTTCCAGCCCTCAGAGTGGTGCTTGGTCTCTTGCTGAACACAATTTCCATAACAATAAGATCTGCCAAAAGGATCTCCAAGGTGGTTGTACCCCTCCACCGCACCAACCAGGAGCCCCAGTTGCTCCACATCAGCAGGAAAAGATTGAACAGGAAAAATGTGCTCACAAAACCTTTGGATGGATTGGAACCTAAAGATTAGGGGAAGTTTTCAGAGATCCTGGATGGTCCCTGCAGAGACAAGGAAAGCCACAAGAGGGCGCCCCGGCCCATCTAAGTGGCCACAAAGGGCAGCGACGCAGGGCGAGGCACAGGTCTCCTATATGAGGCCCTTTTTGCAGAGACGTCCAGGGAAGCCCTGGGCTTGCCCCCCAGAAGGAACGTCTAACAGTCAGTCTTCACACCTGGAAATACTTGCTTTTAACTCGGTGACATCAGGGAGAGAGAGTCCTCAGAGAACCCAAGCCCCAGGGGCACCGAAAGTCTGTTTCTGAGGGAGCAAGGACCAGGAGGGGTAGTCTCCAGGACCACTATGTAAGAATCAGGCATTGGTAGCTACGGCCCTATTAAAAGATCAAGCCAGGTCCAGTGGTGCACACCTGAAATCCCAGTGACTTGGGAGGCAGAGGCAGGAGGATGGAAAGTTTGAGGCCAGACTCAGCAACTTAAGGAGATCCTGTCTCGATATAAAAAAATAAATAAAATAAAAAGAACTGGGGATGTAGCTTAGTGGTGAAGTACCCTGGGGTCCAATCCCCCGTATAAAAAAACAAAACAAAACAAAAACATAATTTTCAGAAAAAAGCTAAAATCATGACTGTCATGTCGCTATAGCTTTGAAAATGAACATCTTTGAAGATTTGTTTCACTTGTTAAACATGAAGGAACCTTGCTGATATTATAACTGGCTCAAAGGAAAAGTAATGAAAGCACACGGAGTCGAGAAGTAGAATTATAAATGAAGGGTTATGTGGTTTTCCACTAAGGAGAGGGGAGGTGGTTCCATCGGACAAGACCTAGTTCGTGTGTTGGTCTGCGATCTTCAGTTTACAAAGAGGCAGGAAACAGCTCAAATGAGAAGAATCAGAAGGTCCCGAGAGGCCAGCTTCTCATGCTGGGGAAAACCGCACTTCTCAGTTTTCCTGGGACTTGGTTTCCTCATCTGTAAAATGGGATTCACAGCTGCAGTTCCTCCTCGGGTTGTAGGGAAAGGGGAACAAGCCGGTAGAGGCTGAGGATGAGCTCACAGAAAGCAAGCTACCGTCTCAGGGCACTCGACCACCGAGCACACCCCTGCCCTGTTTTGTATTTTATTTAGAGACAGGGTCTTGCTGAATTGCTTAGGGCCTTGCTAAGTTGCTGAGGCTGGCTTTGACCTCGAGCTCCTCCTGCCTCAGCCTCCCAAGCCTCTGGGGTTCCAGGCGTGGCCACTGCACCCTGCCAGCTGCCGTCTTTCAGGGCTCCAAGCTCTTCCTAAGGCAGTGACCACATGTGGCTCAGATGCCCCGTTGGTGAGTGGCCTCATTTTCCGCCCTCACAACCCACTCTGAGAGAGAGACCGTGATTAGAGGGCCGAAGCTCTCAGAAGTGGTGGCCCTTGCCCAGGGCCACTCCGGTAGTCACCACAAACTGGGTGAAAACCCAGTTCTGTGCAGCTCACAGCGATTTGATTCTGTGGAGTGTCCCCGTCACCTTGGTAGCTGGGCCTGCTCCTGCCCGTGTCTCCAGGAGGGTTGGGTCAGCCAGGCTCTGGAGGCCCTTTCTCCCCTCCCCTCCCCTCCACTCTGTGGGGCACTTCCCAGCTGCCAAGCTGACCAGGCCACAGCAGCTCTGGCCTCGGCCTGGCAGGTGGTGGCATGGGTGTGTGACGATGTCTAGCCTCCAGCAGGCAGGCCTCAGCCTGTCCAGGACGGCAGGGTTTCCGCCTTGCTCACACGGCCTGGTGGCAAGGGCTGGTCCTGGCTGGACTTGAACAAGAGCAAAGGAAGCGATGTTCCCGGGGTTGAGCCCCGAGTCGGCAGCGAGGCGGGAACGAGGGCCGAGTCCAGCTCCATCTGCATTGGTGTCCCCCTGCCTTGGCGGTGGCCCAGCTGTCACCCGGCACAGCGCCATCATCTCAGGGTATCTCCGTGCCATCTGCAGCAGGAAAGTCCTCTTACTTTGGGGCGGGGCCTCCGATGTCCCCAGCTCCAAGCCAAGCTCTTTGCAGGGCCGGGAGGAGCCCCGGTCTTCAGACTTAGTTTGCAGCTAAAGCTCCCTGGGCAGCAGCAAGTTTATTTGTTTGTGTAACAAATTGTCCTAAGGGGAAAAAGCAAAGCAGAGAGGCACCGGGCATGGGGGTGAGGAGCTGGGCCAGAGCAATCTGAGGGCTGCTGCTGCCCACCAAGGAAGGACTCTGGGTGGACAGGGCACCCTCTGTAGCAGCAGTGCCCAGGCCTGGCCACCACCAGGGGTCCCAACTTTATGGGACAGTCTGGGGTGTGCACTCCAAGTTCTGGGGAAACCCCAAACCCCGGGACAGAACAGACGCTCTCGGTCACTGCTTCACTTTACACACGGAAAAACTGAGGCCGAGGGAAGGAGTGGGCCCTCCAAGGCCCACGCAATGGGGACAGCAGCCAAGTGGGACTTGGGGAGTCTGTGGGAAGCTGGTTCTCTTGCCAGCCGTGGGATAAAAGGCTTTAAAAAAAGAAAATCCAACTTCCTGATTCCTGGAGTCCTTGTGGCTCTCTCCGTCTGGCAGGACAGAGATGCCAGGGAGCACACCAGCCCTAGAGTCCAGCTGTTGGAATCCTGGCTCTACCACCTATTGGCTGTGTGACCATGGGCAAGTCGCTTCACCTCTCTGGGCCTCTGATTCCTCATCTGTCAACATGGAGATAATGGTAAAAATAACCCGTGCCTCATGGGGTTGTGTTGAAAATGAAATGAGGCAATGTCTACCAAAGAATTAGGGCAAAGATGTAATCAGTGACGACTGTGGAAGTAGACTTGCAAAAACTGTCTCTTCCACAAGTGTGACAAAGAAACTGGCAACGGTGGTCAGCGTCGACCTTTTCAGAACTCTCAAGATGAATCAAGGGCTTGTGGGATTGAGGGATCCCTTATTCGTGGTTCCTATTTGCCCCGCACCATCCTCCTCTTCCCAGCTCTATGAGTTATAAATAAGAGAACCAAACAGAAATTTCGAAGCTAAAACTACAATAATTAAAATAAAAAATTCACTAGGACACAACAGCAGGTTGGGGCAGCCAACCTGGGAATCGGCAGCCACAGTCACAGTGAAAACCAGCAGTCTGGCAGCCACCACCAGAAGGGACAGAATGGGGTGGCGCCTTCAAAGCCACAATCCCCGAGAACCATCCTTAGTTGGCGTACCCAGTGGTGGCCGGAAGACTTCACTAGCAAGACTGCCTTGGCTCCACCTGACTCGGAGCCTGCCCAGTGCAGGAAGTCTCTTCCTTGCCTGTCCCCTGTGGACATCTGTCACCAACATTCACAAGCAATGACTTGATTTGGGGATTATTTTGGTGGTGGTAAAACTTGGGACAAACAATAGGCTGATCAAAAAACTTAAAAGAGTGCTGGGGATACAGCTCAGTGGGTAGAGAGCTTGCCCTGCAGGCACAAGGCCCTGGGTTCAAACCCCAGCACCATACACACACAAAAACTTAAAAGATGAACAATGAGATGCTCACAGGAGCCTTTAAAAACTCTGGTAGACAGACTCCTGAGAGCCTGGAGGTCCGTGTGTGCATGCAGAGTTCCACAGGAAAGACCCGAGAAGGCCCTGGATGCTCACCTTTAATCTCTACTTAAGCAGGAGGTGAAGGCTAAGGCAGAGTCATGAATTTCCTGATTGGCTTTTTTTTTTTTTTTTTTTTTTTGTATTGAGGATTGAACCCAGGGGCACTTAACACTGAGCATGCGCATCCCCAGCCCTTTTTTTCCTATTTTATGTAGAGACAGGGCTTCACTATGTTGCTTAGGGCCTCATTAAACTGCTGAGGCTGGCTTTGAACTCTTGATTCTCCTGCCTCAGCCTCCTGAGCCACTGGGATTACAGGCCTGCCCTACCATGCCTGGCTGCCTTGATGACTTTTAAGAGTGGCCCTCAACAGAAAAGCCCCTCAGAGAAGATGGGGAGACTTATTAGTCCAAGGTGTTTAAAGACAACTCTGCCTAACCATGAATTGACCACTAAGGTAACTGAGCAGAGATTTTATTACCCCCACAAAAAAAAGGATCCAGATTATGCAGAACCAACTCAGAAAAATCTGAAAAAACAAATCATAGCAACAAACCCTAGGGAGGGAAGAGAATCTAATTTCCAGACGATGCACATTATGTTATAGAAAATGTCCAGTTTTAACAACAACAACAACAAAAAAGTTTGAGAGAGTACAAGAAATAAAAATGTATAGTCCCTACAGAGAAGAAAAGCCATCAATAGAAACGGATCCTGAGGAAGCCCAGACATTGGACTTACTAGAAAAAGACTCTGAGGAATCTATTTTAAATAGATTCAAAAAGATCAAAGGAAATCATGTCCAAAGAACTAATGGAAAGTGGAATGATGCCTCATCAAATAGAGGGTAATAATAAAGAGACACGAGTTATAAATAAGAGAACCAAATAGGAATTTTGAAGCTAAAAAGTACAATAATTAAAATAAAAAATTCACTAGGACACAACAGCAGGTTCACTAGGACACCACAGCCAACTTGAAGTAGGTCAATCGAGACTATTCAATCTGCAGAAGAAAGAAGAAAAGAATGAACAGAGCCTCAAAAACCTGAGGGAGACCATCAAGCACAATGTCTTGTTTCCAAAGGGAAAGAATGAGATGCAAAACCTTGATCTAGCTGGATGTGTGGGCGCACGCCTATAATCCCTGTGGCTCGGAACGCTGAGGCGGGAGAATTGTGAGATCAAAGCCGACCTCAGCAATTTAGTGAGTTCCTGAGCAACTCAGAGACCCCATCTCTAAATAAAACACAAAAAGAGCTGGGGATGTGACTCTGTGATTGAGTGTCCTGGGTTCAACCCCCAGTACCAACAACAACAACAACAAACAAAACCCACAAAAAAACCCCTTAGTCTGCACATCCAAACCCCTCTACACACTCTAAGTAGAACAAACTTAGAGATACACACCAAATATATCATAATCAAGCTGTTGAAAGACAAAGACAAGGACAGAATCTTGAAAACAGGAAGCAAAAACCAGACTCATCTAATTTCCTTAATAAGATTAAGGCAACCTTCATAAGATTAGCAGCTGATTTCTCATTAGAAACCAGGGAGGCCAGAAGTTAGTGGAATAACACCTTCCAAGAATTCTCTATCTTGCAGAATTATCCTGAAAAAAAAAAAAAAAAAAGAAGTTAAGGCATTTTTAAATAAACTAAAATGGAGAGAATTTGTCATTAGAAAATCTCCCCTTCAAGGAATATTAAAGAGAATTCTTCAGGCCAAAACAAAAGGATATTGCACGATCACTAAAATCCACATGAAGAAACAGAGAACACCGCTAAATGTATACAGCATAAATAAACACCATGTGAATAAATATTTTTGTTTATAAATATTTTTCTCTTAGATGACTATGTCAAGAAGTAATTAGATAAATGGGTCAATGTCCATACAATCTGTAAAGATATAATTTGTATGATAATAATTCAACACAAAAGAAATAAAAGGCCCACATCGGACAGGAAGAAGTAAGAGGATTTCCTTTTGTAGAACATGATCATGATCTTGTAGAAAATCCTAAGGATTACACACACACACACACACACACACACACACACACACACACACACACTCTATAAAGTTAATAAAAGAATTCAGCAAGATTGAAGGATGTAAGATCTACATGGGAAAAAAAAATCAATTACATTTCTATTCATCAAAAATAAACAACCAGAAACTGAAATAAAGAACAAAAGTCTATTTTATGATGGCATCAAAAATAAACAAAATGCTTCTGAATAAATTTAACAAAAAAGTACAAGATTTGTACATAGGAAACTACAAGATACCATTAAAAGGAATTAAAGGTCTTAAGTACATGGAAGACATCTGTATTTATGGGTTGGAAGATAAGATATTAGTAATATTCTCCAAATTGACGTATGAATTCAATGCAATTCCTGATAAAATCTCGGCTGACAATTTTGCAGATACTGATAAGCTGACCCTAAAATTTACATGGCATATAAGGGCCCCAAAAGAATCAAAATGATCTGGAGGACTCAGACCCTACAAAATCTACTACAGAGCTATAGTAGTCTAGATATGTGGCACTGGCATAAGGAGAGACACAGAGATCACTGGAGTAGAATTCAGAGTCCAGAAATAAATCCACACATTTATGGGAAACTGATTTTTGACAAAGGTACCAAGATTATTCAATTGAGGAAAGAATAGTTTTTTCAACAAATGGTACTGTGACAACAACAACCAGGTGCAAGAGATTGAAGAGAGACCCTTATCTCCATCCAGATAGATAGACAGACAGACAGACAAACTAAAAGTAGATCAAAGTCTTAAATCTAAGAGAGGACACCACAAGACTCTTTGAATAAAACTTAGAAAAGTCGTCAGCACCTTGGGATGGACAATGGCTTCTTAGACATGCTACCTGAACAACCAAAGGAAAAAAACAACCAAAGAGAAAAATTACAACTTCAAAAAATTCAAGGTGTGCTATCAAGAAAATGAAAAGACAATCCACAGAATGCAAGAAAAATATTTTCAAATCACATATCAAATAAAGTCTTAGTGTCCATAATAGACATGGAACCCTTACAACTCAACAATAAAAAAGAAATAAGTCATCTGGGCCAGAAAGAAGCACCAGCAAGAAAGTTCCCTCTGTGAGCATAGTAGAGGCATAAGAGAATTAAGGCACCCACATTGGAAGGAACAGGTGTCTAGATACAGAGCACCTAGAGACCAAGGATGTTGCCCAACAAACCTGAAGGATGTGCTGTGTGTGGGGGAAGAAGCTGTCATCTCTCCAGGCAGCACGTGGGAGCCAAAGGAAGGAGCTGTTTTGCAGCCTTGGTGAGGGGGCTGGCAGCTGAGGAAGCTGATTCCCAGCAAACCAGAATTTGGCCTGAAATACAGGCCCAGTAGACACACACTGCAGGACATAGGTTTGCTTAAGTGATCAGGAGAAAAATCAAACGTGGAGAGAGGTTTACACAGGGGACAGTTGGTTGCAGAAACCCACCCGAGCTCTATCCTCTTCCTCCAATCTGCTACTTGCAGGACCAGAGAGATGCATCTGGCCAGGAGCTCAGAAGGGCCAGAGCGAGACAGTTTGTTTGGAGACTGAACCTGAGACCAGGAAACATGGGGTACTTAGGTGATGTAGGGGACTAACAATTGGCTCCCATACCACATGAGTGGAACCTGGGGAGATCTTTGGGTTAGAGTCTTCCAGCATGGACCAGCAAGTACTAGGTGCTGGATGTGCACTGATTTAAAATCTCCAGACCAGTTGGCATTCATTGAAGAGCATGGAGCCTACCTAAGCCTAAATTTTGTCTATGGGATTACCTCTTTCATTCTAGCAATACAGAGGGTGGAGCATCATGCTCCTGACAACCCACTTAAAATTGCTGAGAAGACAAGCTGAGAATAATTTGAGCTCCAAAGGAAAGAATTCTTTAACTTTTTATCAAGATCTTTTTCTTCTCTTTTCTTTTTAAATTATTATTCTCTGTTGAACTGTGACTTTGAATGTACATGGACATTTATACATTTTCATGTTTTTTTTTTTTCAATTCTAGCACTTTTGAAGCCAGTTATTTTTCATGGATTAGTTTTTTTGTGAACTAGGATATTTGATTTGTATATTTTAATTTTGTTTTGTTTTCATTTTTATTTAAAAATTTTTACATTATATATATATATTTTTTTTTCTCCTGTTTCCCTTGATTCTTTCTCTTCTTCTGATAATACCCAATCTCTATTATTCTCTCTTTTACTCTTCCTTTAATCTTTTACTTATGTCTTCTCTCCATTTATGTATGATGTGTCAAAATGCATTCTACCTTCATGTATAACTAATTAGAACAAATTTAAAAAATAAAGAAAATGTTCAAAGTCAAAAAAAAAAAAGAAATAAGTAATCCAGTGTGAAAATGGGCTAAGAATTTGAGTAGATCTTTTTCCATAGAGGATACACAAATGACCAATCTGCACCTGAAAAGGTGCTCAGCCTCACGAGTCTTTATGGAAATGCATGTTCAAGCCACAGTGAGATTCCACTGCACACCCCCTGGAAAGGACGAAACAAAAAAGGGGGATAATAACAAGTATTCATGAGAATGTGGAGGAATTGTAACTCTAGTATATCTCCAGTGGAAATGTAAAACAATGCAGCCCTTTTAGACAAAGCCTTTACAGTTCCTCAAAAAGTTAAATGTAGAGTTACCATGTACCCATGATCCTAATCCTAGATATACAGGTTCATAAAAACGTGTTTATCAATGTCTATAACAGAATGACTTAAAATAACAGAAAGGTGAAAATATTCTCAAATCATATCAGATAAAGTTTTAGTGTCCAAAATAGACACAGAATTCCTCCAACTCAACAATAAAAAATAAGTAACCCAAAGTAAAAATGAACAACAAATGTGAGTAGGTATTTTTTTAACCATGCAGAGGAATATGAACCTTGAAAATGTCATACTACGTGATAGAAGCCAGACTGAAAAGGCCACGTGTTGCATGATTCTATTTATAGAAAATGTTCAAAATGGGCAATTCTTATAAAAGGACAAGGTAAGGCCACAAAATAAGAGAACATGTTTGCTGTATGTTTTGCTTTCTGTTTTTTGTGGGTGCTGGGGATTGAATTTAGGGGCATTGACCCCTGAGCCACATCTCCAGCCCTATTTTGTATTTTTATTCAGAGACAGGGTCTCACTGAGATGCTTAGCCTCTTGCTTTCACTGAGCCTGGCTTTGAGCTCATGATCCTCCTGCCTCAGCCTCCACAGCTGCTGGGATTACAGGTGTGTGCCACTGAGCCTGACTCATATTTGCTGTATGAACCAGCAACAAAGGACTTGTTAACCGGAACAAAGAACACCTCCAGTCATTAAGGAAAACACAATTTAATTTCAAAAGGGACCACCCCCACAGACAAGTTTTTCTCAAAAGAGAATATATCTAAATGGCCACCAAGCTCAAGACAACCTATTGGACCTCACACATTACTGGGAAAGTGTAAATTGAAGCGTCAAGGAGGTACACTTCTTCACATTCACTAGGATGGCTAAAAACTCCGACAATACCAAGTGTAGACAAGGGTACAGAGCTGCTGGAACTTTCATACACCTTGGTTTAAATTGTTGTCACAACTTTGGAAAACAGAATCTATTAAAGCCACACATATGCACACTAATGGCCCAGAAATTCTCCTCCTGGTTCATACCCAACATAAATGAGTCCTCTTGTGGTGTGTACCAGATGTACATAGTACAAAGTGTTCACAGAGTTATTATCTGTAATAGCCCTAAACTGGGAACAATTCCAAAGTACATTGCCATTAGATGAATGAACAAATAATTGAGTTTCTATTTCATGCAATGCCATAGATGAATCTCACAATAACTTTGGGTGAAAGAAGCCAGACACAGGCAAACCTAATCCACCATGGTGTTAGAAGTCATGTCAGGGGCCACTGTTTGGAAAAGGAAAGGGGCAGTAGCTGGGAGGAGCCCTGGGAGGTGCCAGTTCCATTCTCTGTATTCTCAGTCTCTGTGATAGAGACTGAGCGAGCCCGTGGGGACTCTGCACTCTTCTGTATAGAAGTTATACTTGAATCAAATGGTTTGATCAGCAGGCATAAAGGTAATACCAACTGTTGGGAGGGTAGATGAGAAGAGCAATAGCTAGGATCGCTGAGTTCCACTCACGTAAATGCTTTGCAGAAAGGCCGGGCGCGGTGGCACATGCTTGTAATCCCAGCAGCTCTCTGAGGCAGGAGGATCACAAGTTCAAACCAGTCTCAGCAAAAATGAGATGCTAAGCAAGTCCGTGAGACCCTGTCTCTCAATAAAATATAAAATAGGCTGGGGATGTGGCTCAGTGGTCGAGTGCCCTGAGTTCCATCCCTGGTACCCACCCCCTGCAATAAAACAAAAATGAACGAACAAACAAACAGAAAATGCTTTGCAAAAGTATAATAAAAATTAAAATCTTGAAATATTTCAACATGCTTTTTCTCTTTTTCTCTTCCTTTGTCCCTAAACTTTCCCCAGAGGAAGTCATTTGTTTTCAGTGAGAATCCAATTTCCTGCAGCAGGAGCTCAAGGGAAAAGCTCAAGTTGAACCATGGACTCCCAATGCGGGGATTCCTGAGTCCTCACAAGGAAACAGTCCTGAAGGCCAGCATTATTTGAAAAGAGACCAATTTTATCAAGTCTTTATGGTCCCGCTGATATGGAAGTGCCTGGCCTGGTGGGTAGGAAGGTGGTTGAGAAAATCTGGAAGAAGTCATTAGGGATTCTGGGAAGGAAGATGAGAGAAGAGAGAGAGAAATCAAGGAGAAAGAGGTGGGGAGAGAAGCCAGCTCCCCAGGAGCTTCACAAGTGCACACACACACACACACACACACCAGAGGCACAGCGAGGTGGGCTGCTGCTGAAATGCCCAGAGAGGTTCAGAGATCAGTGAGAACCCATTGTTCCTGCAAATCCTGATCCTACAAACACGTGCTTCCATTTCATTCTCTGGACAAGCTTTCTCCTTCCCGTGTGAAACAGAGAGAGAGGGTGATGTGCTCGCTGGAGGTCATCGGCTGGCCCCATACATGGCTCTTCTCTGTGATGGTGCGTGATTCATACAGCACTAAGGCAGCACCTCGTATGCTAGGAGATATGATTGTTACTGTTTTCCAAGTCCCTCCTCCCAAATAATTGTAGATAACGCTATAATTAAGGATCAGAGGACTCAACTGGTAAAAAGACCCAAATCTGCTACCAATAGATGCCCTTGAAGGCAACAAGAGCTAATGCGTGCCTGGGTTTCCTACCCATCACCAGGTCCACTCCTGCTCCCTCTCCTGTCTGCCTCATGAAGGGAGCCCTAGCAGGTGACGGGGAGCCAGCGACCCATTAGGCACTTTCCTGAAACACCTGAGGCAATAAACTTACGAAGAGAAAAAGCTTATTTTCCAAGATTGGTGGCTCCATTGCTGTGGATCTATGGCCAGGGTAGCACATCATGGTGCAGAGCGCAGCAGAGAAAAGAGCATACAGCCTGAGCCAGGAAGCAGAACAGAGAATCAGAAGAGACCAGGGTTCCATAGTCCCCTTCAACAGGGCACCCCAATGACCCACAAGGCCCCACCTCCTGAAGGCTCTGTATTCTCAGTAGCTCCCCCCCTGGAGACCAAGCCTTTACACCGGGAGCTTTGGAAGACACTCGTCCCAACCGGAGCAGCACCGTTTTGTCTTCAGGTAAAGAACCAGAGGACTTAGAGCTGCTTGCTTCAGGTTACCTCTCAGGTTAGCAAGATTTGTGATTCAGCAACTTACTGCTCCTTCCTGGCCCAGAGTGTCCCCGTCCGTAAAATGGGGCCAAGAGCCCTTAGGCTGGACAGTTTCTGAGAGGCAGAGTGTTAAAGGGGTGGTTTGGATTTCAGCTTTAATATATTTTTTTAAAAGTCCTAATGAGACAGATTCAAGCCAGATGTTGTCCTGGTGACTTGCAGTAGCCAAGAATGAAACTGTGTTGTGATAATTCCACATTAGCATGAGGCAATATATCTATCAACAGCCCCCGTCAGAGGAAAGCATTTGGCATTTGCAGGAACCATGTCCCCACGTTTGATTTTAGTATTTGAAAGGACCTCAGACTCCAGCTGGGTTTCCAAACTCTTCCAGGAAGAGCCCATCCTTCAAAGAGTGTCCAGCCCCCAGCTCCCACTCCCACCTCACTCACAGGGCAGGGCAGGGACCCCTGCCACTCACTTGGCGACACTTTTGAGGCAGGCTGGGGAGGCAGGAAGAGCAGCAGCCCAGAAGAGCCAAGCCCAGTGGGGGCCCATGGAGCGTGGCCCAATCAGCCCACAGGGTCACAGGCCACATGGTTATTACTTTTTAATTAAAACGGCGTCTTTTTCCCTTATTACAAAAGCCACGTCTGTTTATTTTAGCAGAATTAGAAAGGACAGACCAGGAAAAAGAAAAAAGTTAAAAAAAACGACCCATGACCCAGACAGAGTCATTGTTAATGTCCAACTAGATCCAGGGGTCACAGACTAAACGCCCGTGAGATACATCATCAATGTAAACGTAATCTGGGTGGCATAATATGTCTGTGTGCGTGGGGTGAATTAATCTGTGTGAAAATTATTATAAATATGTGAACTTGTGATACTAAAAAGTATCAGGAGTGTCTGCATCTGTGAGTCATAGAGAGCATGTGGCCAGGGTAAGGATGTTCAAAAGTCACAGAGATCTTAAAGACTCATTTAGATGGTAGGGGCCACCACGTTGAAGTTTCTGTACACACATATGTATGGATGCATCTATATAAGTATCTATAAATAAGGATTTTACATATTACACATATAAAGATATCACACACATATACACACACATCAAGTGGGATTTCATGCACACACTAAATGCCATATGCAGATGCAGGTGGAAGTGTTTGTGTTGAGGGAAGATTGAGAGCTGCTACCTCTGACCCTTCCCTCTACTTCTCCACCCTAATGGAAGCCCCTGAATAACTCTGGAAACACAGGAATCTGATTTTGAAAATCAGTTATCTATTGGAGTAGTTTCTAATCTTCTGTGTTTCGAGGGTCAGTAAAATTTCATTTTCCAAAAATTATTGGAAACTGCTCTGGGGTTGCCAACTTCCCCGCAGGGTGCAGAGGCAGCATGGTTATCTGTTCTTTCCATTGCTGGCTCCTGCCCTTCCTGGTTTTGTTTGAGGGGTCCATGTGCCCTGCCCTGGGCAGTGAGTCATCATCATCAGTAAACCCAGCCCCCTTCCCAGATTCGCCATGTCCCAGACTCCCTTGCAGCTAAGTGTGGCCTTAGGACCACATTTAGCCCATAGGACATAGGAAGAAGTCTGCAGCAGCCTCCAGGAAAAACGTTTGCTTTTCTGTAAAAGGGGAAATATCATTGGTGCCTTTTTTGTCTTCCCTCTTCCTACTTTGGACACACGTCCCATGCTAAGGCCAGCACCAGTCATTTTGGAACCATCAGGAAAAGGGCAGGAGAATCACAGAGACCCCTACCTGCTTGGCACTGGTGAGCACCGACCCCTTGCCAGCCTACCGACTTCTTTGTATTTTGTGTTACTGTTAACTGGATCTTTTGTTATTTGCCTGTTTGAAAAAAGAAAAAAAAAAACATTCATTATCATCAACTCAAAGTAGAGTGGAGATAATGTCACAAAAAATAAAGTTTTATTAACATCTTGCTGTTGTCTCTGTTTTTCTGATTCTGTTATAGACTACTAAAAACCTTTCCAGACAGCAGCTCTTCCCCATGGACAAAAATGTCTGGGAATTGTTAATTTTTATTATAGAGTGTAATGGTTAATTTGAATTGTCAATTTGGATTAAGAGAAGCCAAGGATTAAGAGGCTTAAGGGTGTGTCAATGAGGGTGCCTGCCTAGGAATGATTGGCATGTGGGATAGCCAACTGAAATGGAGACCCTCCCTAAGTGTGGGCAGCCCCATCCAATAGGATGATGGCTTGGATGGAAAAAAAGTTGGAAGAACAAGGAAGCAGCAGTAGATGCAAGCTCCATTCTTCCTGAACTGGTTCTTGGTTGCTGCTGCGATCCTCTGAGGATATTGGATTCTTGCTTCTTCACTCTTCCAAAGCAGACTCTGACAGTGATTCCAGAAGCCTTCAGTCTCAGACTAGGGTAGCACCATTAATCCCTCTTTTTTTTTTTCAATTTGCTACTGCTTGAGCCACATCCCCAGCCCCATTGATCCCTCTTCTTCTGGGTCTTCAGCCTCTTGGGCTGTGCAGCTACTAGTTCTTCCAACTCTCCAGCCTGCAGATGACCACTGTGGACTATCCAGCTTCTGGTCGCATAAGTCAACCTAATAATTTCCTTTTTATAATTATACTTCCTGTTGATTGTGTTCCTCCAGAGAACCCTGACTAACACATAGAGACAGACTGAATGACGAAAGCTGCCCATCATCAGTCTGCTAGTCATTACAGACCACGTTCCTACTGTTGGGCTTTCAGATCATTTCCTCTTATTCCTTTTTAAACAGGGTTTCGAGGAACATTCTCGAAGGTAAATCTTTGCCTCATCTTCATTGATTTTCTTGGTGTGAATGCCTAGAAGTGGAACTTCTAGATTGAAGAATAATTATGTTTTAGGCTTCAGTTCTTCTTGCCTTCCAGAAAGAAAATATCAAGTTACACCCACAACTTCCCATGGAGGTGTCACACGACTTGGGTTGATGACACAGGATCCTGCCTCGACTGTGCTTTAGGCCCAGGCAGTTTGTGCTGGTTGACTTCTGTCCCCTACACCCAGAAGTCCTGATCCACACACCTGGACCACCCTCCAGCCCTCCCAAGATCAAAGCCACCTGCATATTCACAAGTGGTCACTCCACATCTGAAATTCCTCCTCTGCCCTCCCAGCTCTCCCAGGGCTAGGAGACTGAAGCCAAGCATCTGTTCAGCTTTAGCAGCAGTGCCCTCTCATCAGGGCTGTCTGGCAACCTCAGCTCAGTGCTGTTGGTATAACTGAACACCACAGACTGGTCATCTATAAAGAATAAATGTTGATTCAGCTCACAGTTCTGGGGACTGGGAGGTCCAAGGTCCAGGGACCACATCTGGTGAGGGTTTCCTTGCTGGTGGGAATGGTCTGCCAGAACGTCAGGGCACCATGAGTCGAGAGAGGTGCATAGACAGAGGTGGGCTGTTTTTGTTTGTTTGTTTGTTTGTTTGTTTGTTTTTGCGGGGGGTACCAGGGATTGAGCCCAGGGCCTTTAACCACTGACCCACATCCCCAGCCCCTTTTTGAATTTTATTTTGAGACAGGATCCCACCGAGTTGCTTAGGGCCTTGCTAAATTGCTGAGTCTGGCTTTGAATTTGCAATCCTCCTGCCTCAGGCTCCTGAGCTGCTGGGATTACAGATGTGTGCTGCTTGCCTGGCTCCAGGCTGATTTTTATTACGGATCCCCTCTCAAGATAACCCGTTAATCCATGAAGGGATTAGTCCATTCAACAGGGCACAGCCCTCACAATCTAATCAGTTCTTAACGGTCTCATCTCAATACTTCACACTGAGGATTAAATTTCAACACAGTTTTTGGTGGGGACATCGAAACCATAGAAATTGCTCCTTCTCACTGGCACACCTAGCTGTATGGAACCTTTTACTGTTTTAACAGCATGTCAGGAGCTTTATATACGTTGTCATCACTGGGCAGACCCTTCCTCTCCTCTTGCTATGCTCATCTTTCAAAATTCAGCTCAAACATCCCTGCTACCGGGCAGCCTCCTTGGCCTACCCAAGTTGGGAAAGGGCCTGTGCTTGGGACACTCTCCTCTATGCAATGCTTCCCTCTAAACTCCAAGGTCACGTTCAGCCCATCTGCCTCACTCCCCCAAAGACTGTCAGGTCCTTGGAGAAAGAGCCAGAGGGGGCAACTCCAGTGGACAGGAGCCGCGTCCTCCTCCCTGCTGGCTCACACACTCTGCCCTTGCTCAATGACCTGCACACCCCCTCCTCACCCACTCCAGAAATCTTCTCTGCTGGCCTCAGAGTCCCCCTTGACTTCTTCGGGACCTGACTCATGTGGTCTTGCTCCTGAAGAGACAGTTGCCAGACAGCATTGGGCTTGAGACCCCCAAGGTCCAGGATCGTACCCAGTACATCCTTCCATCTCCAGATTCTGAGGGAGGAATCGGTAAGGGGATTTTTCAACCAGCCATTCTGGGTCCCCCGGTGGGATCTAAGAATCAATTACAGCCTCAAGTGGTTTAATCAGACAAAGGAAACCAAATAGTTTCCCAGAAGAGTTGGCAGGGAGTAGGGGACCCAGCCTTCTCTAAAGGGCTTTAAGGTATATGACTCCATATCGCTCAGCATTCATTCCCTTTCCTTCTTGCAAAAGCCCTGAATTTGAGGGGAGATTCACCCCTTTCCTTCAGTCAGTCTTAGAGGGAAAGGGTAGAACACTGGCACTGGCCAATCAGATTTATGGGTGCCTTGGGCCACCATGATTGGTTCAGATACGCGTGCATGTGACCCGAGATCCAATCAGAGTTAAGCATTCCCTGGACCTTCTTGATTGGTTCAGGTCTTTGGGCGTGTGACCTGAGATCCAATCAGAGAGAAGTATTCCCTGGACCCTCTGATGGGTGCAGGTCTTTGGCGTGTGACCTGGTCAATTCGAGTGAATCCCAAACTGCTGCTGAGATTGCTAGGAGAGTGCCCGTGCTCTGTGTGACTTTGTGTTCCAGAGGCTGTGGCTCCCCATACTGCTGGACAACGGTCCACAGTGATGGATCCACACAGAATCCGGATTCTGATGTTGTTTGAACCCTGTATCCGGCCTCTCCTGGATGGTTTGGTTCTTTCTTCTGTCTCCCCTTTTTCCTTTTCTCGTCCTCTCCTTGATTTCTTCTTCCTCTACTTCTGCCGCCTCTCCCCGCTGATGAGCATCATCCATGCTACCCACCAGACTGAAGACGTTTCAGGTGTCTTCCAGGTTGGACACTGGCCCAGCAGGGCTGGGAATGAGGTCCTCAGGGAGCAGAAGGTACATGGAAGGGGCAGAGTGACTTGGTGGCAGGCAATGTTCCTGGAACCCTCCATTGGGCATGTGTTCATTCTGGGCTCCTGACTCAGTTGGGGTCAAGGCCACGTTACTGGCTTAGGAGCTTGTCCCAGTGAGCAGGGGCTCTGCAGGTTGTTTGCAGGGCCTGGGGAAATGCTTCCTCCTGACAGACCCATTTGCTTTTTAAGGACTGTCCAGAGGAAGCGACTCTGCCTGCGGAGAGAATGAAAAGGAATGGTTGCCATTACATTGCTCTTGTCATGTTGATTGTCAGGGCACATGAAAGACATCCATGCCACCACCTGGATCCATTCGTGCTGCCCAAGCCTGGGCTCATTTCCTCATCCTGGGAACATTTCCCTTTGATGCTCACCTTCCCGTCAGCCTCTAATCTGCCTTCCAAATCACCAACCCTGTGCTTTGTCCATAACATAATCTATTCAATCCCTCAGAACTGCAGAGAGTGAGGTGGTTCCATATCACAGCGTAAAAAATTATAAAATGTAGTGGTTTGTAGAGGTTGGCAAACTATAACCCTCAGGCCAAATCAGACCTGCAGCTTGTTTTTGTAAATAAAGTGGTTTTCTTTCTTTCTTTTTGTACCAGAGATTGAACTCAGGGGCACTCAACCACTGAGCCATACCCCCAGCCCTATTTGGTATTTTATTTAGAGACAGGGTCTTACTGAGTTGCTTAGCACCCCACTGTTGCTGAGGCTGGCTTTGAACTTGCGATCTTCCTGTCTTGGCCTCCTGAGCTGTCGAGATTACAGGCATCAGCCACTGCACCCAGCATAAATAAAGTTTTATTGAAACACAGCCACACCCATTTGTTTATGTATAGTGTGTGGCTGATTTTGTAGAGTTAAATAGTGGTCCGGTCTGCAAAGACTAGCTTAGCTGTTAACTATCTGGTCCTTACAGAAATAGTTTAACTTTACACAACAATAATCATTTATAATCTCTCATAGTTTTCTATGGGCTGAGAATTTGAGAGCCTCTTGGTCAGGTGGTTCTGGCTCAGGGTATAAAAGACCTCATAAAAGCAGATTGCAGTCAGGTACTGGTTGAGTCTGTGCTCATGTGAAAGCTCAACTGGGGCCACAGTGTGTAAGTACAAAGAGGTCCACTCAGATGGCTGGCCATCGGGTTACTGTGAGTGTCTCAGCGTCTCTTTACGTGGGTGGGTTAGCTTTGTGTCACTATAACAAATCTCTAAGATAATCAATCAATTTATAAAGAGAAAAGGTTTATTTGAGCTCATGGTTTCAGGTGTTCCAGTACATGATTGGCTGACCCCGTTACTTTTAGGCCTGCAGTGAGGGGCACACTATGGCAGGGAGTGCCTGGGAGAGCCAAGCCACCGACCTCATCGCCAGGAAGCAAGAGAAGTAGGGGGAGGAAGATACAGGGGCCCCTCAGTCCTCTCTGAAGGCACATCCCCAAACCTCCCACTGGGTCCCACCTTAAGGTTTCCATGACCTCCCTAGAGTGCCAAGCTGGGACCCTGCTTTACCATGTGGATCTTTGGTGGACATTTGGACCACCACCACATAACATCGGCCTCAACAGAGGACAGCTTGACCTTCCTCATGGCTTGGTGACTGCTGTTCCTGGAGTGAGTGACTCAAAAGGTCAAGGGGCAACTCAGTGACATTTTGATCTGGCTTCACTTCTGCCATATTTTGCTGCCCACACAGGCCACCCCAGATCCTGTGTAAGCAGGGAGTAAGGACCTGAGCTGGGATCATTGGAGGTCATCCTGGAGGCTGGCCGGAGAACGTGGCAGATGCAGATTCAGGCCCCATGAAGAGCTTTTGGCCTGTGGACGTATTTTCTTAGGCTTGTGCCATGCTTTAATTCAATATCAAAGACTGGAAGGTTTTCAAAATATTTAAATTATTCCACATTGTCGCATGAAACAGTGGGGGCGGGGGTGAACAGCAGTGGTCATCTGTGTATGGGGCATGATTCTTCCTCTTTTCCCACAGTCCCAACCTTCCTTCTTGTATACTTGACAGGGAAAAAAAATATTTTTTTTGGTCCCAGGGAGTGAACCCAGAGGTGCTTCTTAACCTCCGAGCCCCATCCCCAGCCCTTTTTATATTTCATATTTTTATATTTTATTTAAAACATGCAACATATTTCAAATAAAATATATTTTATTTAATGAATAATGAAGTTGCTTAGAGCCTCGATAAATTGCTGAGGCTGACCTTGAACTTGCAATCCTCCTGCCTCAGCCTCCTGAGCTACTGGGATTACAGGTGTGCACCACCCTGCCAGGTGGGAAACTTTATTTCAGTGACCATTAGCAATAATTCTCTGAATTTATCCCCCAAAAAAAAGGACAAAGAAAAGATACTTGAAGAGGATCTTAAATTTTAAGGCCAATCAGGGACCCCATTTCTTATTAGGAAGGAAAATAATCTGTATATTTAATATAAATATGTTAATATGTATGTGTACATAATATACACATAAAGTGTGTGTGTTAAACAAGTGTTAACCACAGGTTGTGAATATTACTGCTTTTGGAATTTGACCCCTCCATACCTTAAGACAATGAGATGAAAAGTTCCTGTAGTGGGATCAGACCACCTGGGTTCAAATACCAAAATGCCACCTCCAGATTTAGCAATTGTATCCTCAATTTGCTCATCTCAAAAATGGGGATAGTAACAGTAGCCACCTTGTGCCGGGTTCTAAGACCGCCCTTCCCGCTCTGTTGCAAGCCCTGCCAGCACTCCAGCTGCCCGGGCGCTTCAACCTCTTACAGGGCTCCGGGTCTTTGCACGTCCTGCTCCTCTGTCTGCAATCCATACGTCCTGCTTGTCTGCACCATGAATTCAGGGGTCCCCTGAGGTTATCCTAACACCATTCCCACTTCTGCTGGTTCCCCCGTGGTTGGATTGGGTTTGGGGCCCCAGGATAAGATCTGGTCCATGAGTTGTGGGTCCAAGTAACACGTGTCTCTTCCAGGCAGGAGCACCGCACAGCAGGCTGAGGGCTCTGCAGAATTCCCTCTTCCCTTTGCCTCAGCCACCAGGCTCTGGATGGAGGAGGAGGGTGGTATGGGCGGGGCTGCAGCTAAGCCACAGCAGCTGCGTTGAGCACGAGTGTCCACGGTAGCAGTTTGAGACTATGGGGTTATCACAACAGCCGACACGGATCCTGCTCCTCTCTACAGCTTCCCTAATCCTCCGGAACATGGCGGCCAGCACAAGGCTCTGTAGATAAATCATTCCCTCTGTTCTGAACTGAGCTGCTGGCTATAGATCATGGTGCCCTCAGGCACTGTCTCCCCCTCCGAGTGGCCTCCTGGCTGTAAAGATGATCCTTACCTGGATAAAGGCTGTAGCTGATCTATTTAGTTCTTAACACTTTATTCTCAACAGTGGGAAACTTTTTTGTTTATTTATTATTTGTCTTTCCTACTAAACAATAAGCTTGTGGGCCTGGAGTCAAACTCTGGCTGCACAGAGAAATCAGTGCATGAATAATGGAATGAAGGAGCCACCAAGGAGACCTACTCTCGGTGCTCTGCGTGGTACTCGGCGCCCAGCACTGAGCCTGACTGACTGACTGACCGACTTCTGGTGCAGCTCCGGACTCAGGACTCACCCACCCTGGGTCCTACTGGCGAGGTCCTCCTTTGGGTCACATCTCGACTTGAAAAGCAGCAGGAGGCCCAGCGGTTGGGGCTCCCACTGCTGCCTCTTTGTTTATGCCCCTTTCTGCAAAATCTCCTGTGACTGTTTGAAGCCAGGAAGCAAAATCAAAGGGCCCTGGATTCAAAGGACGCTAATTACCTTTCAAAGAGTTCCCCTTGGCTTTAGCCACACAGTTCCCGTCAGAGGCTGCGGGAGTTGGGGGGAGGGATCAATGGGACTTGATTAAACCACAAATGTCAGGAAGTGCAGAGGGCAGCTAGGAGTGCCAGCCACCTCCGTCCTGGAGAGGGGGCACCACTGACCTCCTCTCCCTGCCCTGGGCTTAATCTTCTGATAAAGAGGCTTTAGGGGGAAGCACCTTCCTCCCGGTACTCTCCTGAGTCCTGCTTTCAGGCTTCTGATGACGTTTGAGGACGTGGGAATGACTGACATACTAATGAGAGAATTGAGTTTTGCCTTTGAAACCTGCCCACTAATTTTCCATGGCTCAATGTCTGAAAAAAAAAAAAAAAAGAATCATTTAAGAAAAATCTGTGTCCCAGACTCTCAAGCTATGTTATGAGGCGGGCGAAGGGTCCTGTCACCAAATGATTTCAGGAAATGAGTCAATAAAGTTTTCTTTACTGTGGGAAAAGGCAGAGTCTTTACCGTGTTAATATAAGCAATGGATCTCAAGAGAAAGACCTGCAGCATTTCCCTGAACTTGATTTACTCACAAAATGCTTTTTTAAAATTATAAATTCTTGTATTTTGGGACCTGCTCCTATTCAGTAAAGCAAGGAGAAATCAATGTAGAGCATCAATGTGCATCCATGAGAAATCAGTAAATCAATAATCGAATGAATGAACTTTTTTTTTTTTTCTTCCTGGTACTGGGGATTTAACCCAGTACCACATCCCCACCCTTTTTTTGTTTTTTATTTTGAGACAGGGTTTCACTGAGTTGCTTCAGGCCTTGCTAAATTGCTGAGGCTGGGTTTGAACTTGTGATCTTCCTGTCTCAGCCTCCTGAGCCACTGGGATTAGGGGTATGCACCACTGTGTCCGGCTTGCGTCAATGTACTATTTGCAAATTAGTTGTCATATTTACTTCAATGAAGCATAAAAAGGTCAGCCTTGAGTCAATTTATGAGGTCCTGTCTTTGCACTAGTCATATTTCTGTACTAGTCATATTTCCTGAGATACGCTGATGTAACAAGCAAACCCATCCAATCTCATTGGCTCCCACACCCCAAAGCAAGCTCTTGCTCATCTATACCCAGGGTTGGCTGCAGTTGTGGCCCAATCCTCTTCCTTCTGGGACCCGGATGATGGACTGAGCCTGTTTAGGGCACGCTGCTCTGTGGAAAAGGGGAGCGAGCCCTAGTGGGAACAAGGGCTGGGTCTTCAGGATGCTGCTCAGAAGGGGCAGTATTCCACTCAACGCTCTTATGACATTGACCAGAGTGAGTCACACCCCAGGTCTGAGGCCCGTGGCCCAGGAAGTGTCATCCTCTTAGAGGGAGAAAGAGCCATAGGATCAGAAATTACGCCCTGCTCTTCCTGTCAGAAGAAAAACTTTAAATTCCATTTAGCACAGTTTATTTGAGCAAAGAATGATTCATGAATCAGGCAGCACCCGGAACCAGAGAGGTTCAGGGAGACCACGTGGGCGGCTTGAGCTCCAGCCTCAGTCCGCTGAAGAGACGACAGGCTACAGCTAGGTATTTGCTTTTGGGAGGTAAAATATGATGGAAAGTTCCTAGCTAGAGGGTGGTTGGCAGTTTCTGGTTGGTTAAGCCTCTAATTTTGTTTTCCTGTCTTCGCTGGGCGTTGGTGTGCTAGCGAGGAACTCAAAGCATTGGGGCCATCTCAGCGCTTCCCAATTAATTTTCCCAATTAAAAAAAAATGTTAGCACTGTCATCTTGAAAGGCACCACCCTGTTTTAAAACAACTGCCTACTTTGGATTATTTGCTAAAGTCCAGAAAGGCCTTCTTTTGCAGTGGGGTCTCACAATGCACTTGCATTTGGTATCCATGATTTCATTGTTATAACCTTAAAGTGAGTAGATCCTGCTGTCTTCTAGGCCAAGTCTTTCTTTAAGTTTGGTATTTCTGGTCCTTTGTTCAATATGAATCTTAGGATCAAGTTGTAAAGTTCAGTAAACTCTTGCTGGGATTTTTGTCTAAAATTGCACTATATTATAAATTGGGGGAGGAATTGCCATATGTTTAACATTGAGCCTTCCCATCTGTGATTTTGCTATATTTTACTATAGCCTAGACCTTATTTTATGTCCCTTAATTCAGATTTAAATATCTCTCCACAGAGTGTTTGCCTATCTCCAATTAGATTTATTCTTGGGAATCTTACAGACTTTATGGCTAGAGTAGATGGGATCTCTCTCTCTCTCTCTCTCTCTCTCTCTCTCTCTCTCTCTCTCTAGTACTGGGGATTGTACCTGAGAGTGCTTTACCTCGGAGCTACATCCCCATTGCTTTTTTTTTTTTTTTTAAATTTTTGAGACAGAGTCTTGCTAGTTTGATGAGACTGGCCTCCAACTTGAGATACTCCTGCCTCGGCCTCCCAAATTTCTTGAATGACAGGTATGCACCACCTCACCCAGCAAGTCTCTTTTTAAAAAAATGAATCTTCCAATTTGTCATTGCTGGTATATAGAAACACTGTTATCTTTGAATATCAATCATCTATCCAGCAACTTGGCTGACCTTTATGAAGAATCCTAAGGGTACCTTTGTAGTCCAAAGTTTCTATGAAGATAATTATATCTTTTGCAAAATGACAGTAATTTTTATCCCTTCCCACTATCCTGCAGTCCTTCTCTCCTTTCCTTTCTTGCTACCTCACAGTTTATGAAGTATATTTAATTCTTTAGAATCTCTATAAGTCTGGTATTTCGAGTATTCCCATTTTACAGATGAAGAAGTTGAGACCCCAAATCTATCTTACTTCTAAGACAGGCTTCGGTGCAAGGGCTGCATCAGGGACAAGTGACAAAACCAAATCAAAGTGGCTTTCAGAATGCAGAAGCCCAGGCTCGGCTAAGCCTGGGGACCTCACTGGTGTCCTGGGGTCACTCTTCCTGCCCTCTCTCAGCTCAGCTGTCCTCTTGGTTTCATCCTCAGGTAGGTACCTCCAGGTGACTGTGAAGATGTTCAGAGGCTCCTTGTCATTGGGAGTCCCAGAGGAAGCCTGAGACTCTCCCCTCCAATATCCATGTCACTCCCTGAGCAGCCCTCTGATTGGTCACCTGGACCTGTGCCCATCCCACCCAGGACTGCATGATTGACAGCCCACCAGGCTGTCTGGAAATCAAAGGTGGGGGTGGGGGGTTACCAAGAGGAAAAGAAGGGAGGAAGGAGAGTGATGTTGGTGACCAGAATGGAAGGCCCATGTCCTCTGTGTCGTGCAGCCTGCCTCCAGCTCCTCGCTGACTGGGCTGTGGAGTCAGGAGGCCTGAACTCCGGGTTGGCTTGCCACCAGTACTTTGCATATTGTGATTCCGGCACTCTTACTCTGCTCACCTGGCGAATGCAGAGCCTAACCACACAGGTGGGAACCAAATGCAGAAATGCATGGGAGAGAGAATCTGCAGAACAACTTGGTGATTCATATCTTGCATCATCGCTGGCCTTAATGAGTGGGGTCACCCCTCAGCTCCAGAACTTTCAATGGCTCCCTACTGCCTGAATGGTGAAGGTCATGACTGTTCAGTTTGCAAGGCCCTTCAGTTTAGCCCGCCTGGCCGACCTCGGTTTCCCTTACCCTCCTCCTCCAGTCTGAGCAGGTGGGTTTCTCTGGTTCTTCCCCCCTTTAACCCCATGGTTCTGCCTGGTATGAACCCAACCACTTGCCTGTACTTGGTATGAAACTCAGTTTGCTCATCTCTTAAGTGGGAACAGTTAGTTCACAGGCTCCTTGTGAGTTCTACATGAAGGCAGGGATATGAGGAGGCCAGAACGGTGCCTGCCCCTGCATCCACGCTAGCTCTGCCCCTGGGTGTGGGCAGGGGTGTTTTCCTGTGCATCCTCTCCTGTACCCCACTCTGGGATCACCTCCTTGGGGGCTGGGGCGAAGGTACTTCCCGTGTAGGAATAGTGACCCCACCAGAGGCACTTGTCAGATTGCCTGATCGGTTTGAGTTGCCCCAACAACCTTCCATACAGATGGCTTCTGCATAACAGAGACGTTCCCGCCATTCTGGGGGCTGGGCATCCCAGATCAAGGCGCTGCTGGTTTCTGGTGACAGCCCACTTCCTGGCTGACAGATGGCATCCTCACATGGTGGAAGGGGCGGAGGAGATTCCTGGGGCCTCTTTCAGGAGAGCGTTACTCCCTTCATCTCCCAAATCCCCCATCTCCAAACACACTGCGGACTAGGTCTCAGGATATGGATTTGGGGCAGGGGTACAACCAAACTACGGCACCTGTAGTAAGGATGGAATCAGCCCTTCAGGTCCACGAACTTAAAAAGGTCCTCTTAGAGAGGAAGGGGAAGGGGAAATGTCTGGCCTGTGGGTCCAGGAGGAAGAGGAAGACTTAGCAACACTTGAGGACGTGTTCTGGGGTGAGGCTGAGGCTGGAGATGGGCCCAAATCCATGATCAGAGGAGAGGATGGGTGTGTGCAGGCAGCAAGCTGGGCCCTGGCACGAGGTCCAGACCAAAGGTCCTGTATATCCAGGGCCATGTGCTTCAGGGGAAGCCCACTCAGGGGGCATCCCCTGCTCTTGGCTTTACCCGCTACCTGTGATCTGGAGATGTCACTAGTGGTCTTCACTGGGCAAGTCAGATCCCTGTCCCCTTCTCCCCCGCAGAGATGCTGCTTACTCCGTTCTGGCCGAATCCAGCCTGCGGACCCCTTTGGCACGGAGCACGAAGCGGGTGGATGGCTCCTTCAAAGATGGCTGCGAATTTGTTGATGCTCTTGCATGAAGAGATGGGAGCTGTGCCCCCTTCCCTGGGTAGGTTTGTGGCTTCTTTGACTAGTAAATACAGAAGACGTGACACTAGGAGAACAGAGACCGGGTCATAAAAGGCCATGGGACTTCTGCCTGGGTCACTGAGAAATGATGTGACTCCATTTTTGAGAAACCAGCCTCTGCCTCAGAGCAAAGCCTGTCCAAGGAAGGGGGCTTGACCCTTGTCCTTGGAAAGACCCACAGAGCACTCCTAGGCACATACCCACCCTGCTGAGTTGTTTATCTACAAATAACAGGAGAGATCTGCTGCACCAGGTGTCCCTGACTCAGTCAGGCTAGGTGGGGACCCATAGCAACCCCCTAGCAGCCACCAATCTGCATGAGACAGGGAAAATCCCTGGATGCCAGATGACCCCCCACTAGTTTATGGTGCTTGATAACATGTTGGGAAACCATGTAGTTCAGCACGTACACCCCTCGTGGCCTAAACCAATCAGTTCAAAGGAATCCCCCTCTTGTACCGACCAATCACCCCTACCCAACTTGTTCCCGCCAGTGAATGTGCTAATCAATGTTAAGACTTGTTGTTTGATCTTCCCGCGGTATGGAATGATTTGCTGTGTGTTGTTGGGACATATAGAGTATCCCCCCACCTCCCCCCAAACCTATAAAATCTCACTGAACAAAGGAGGGAGGGGGACTCACTCCCTGGGACCGTTGAGTCGGGAACAGTTGTGAGTCCAGGCTGGAGCTTGCAATAAAGACTCTTGTGTGACTGCATCGGATTTGGCTCCTGGAGGTCTACTGGGGTCCCTCGAATCTGGCATAACATGACCAGCAGTGCCCGTCCTCAGGACACATGAGAGCCATGTGTAGGTCCTCCAGACAATCCCAGCCGAGCCTGGCCTGAGTCATGCCAGCTCAGGGGCCAGATATGTGAGAGGAGAAGCCTCCAGATGGTCCTAGCACCCGCCGTCTGAGTCTTCCCAGCTGAAGCCCCAGACACATGGAGCTGACCCACTGCCCTGTCCAGGCTTCTGACACAGAGAAGCCAGAGACATAATAAAACGGAGGTTGCTTTACGTCACTCAATCTGGGGTGGTTTGTTCCATGGAAACATTTACTGGAAAACAGTGCTTCTAGAGGTTCTCTATCCTGTGGCCATCATCTAACATGGAGAGATTTCATAGACACATTTGGATTTCTGACTTTTAACGAGTAATCGGAATCAGGCCTGAGTCCCTGTTTGGCAAAGTTTGGGCAAAGCTACCCCCTTGAGGAGGCGGGTGGACGACCTTGGCCCACACTTGCCTTTGGTCCCTGCGGGCATGTGACTGTGTGGCCCGGAACCAGAAGCCTCCTGTCTGCTCCTGGAGCACCCAGGTTCTCAGGGTTGCTTCCTCTCCTTGGTGACTTGGACATCCCTGGCCTCTGTGGCTGCCCTCCCTCCTTTATCCCTGGAGGTCCACAAACCTACGGTGCAGAATTCTACCCTTCCCTGTGCTTAGAAATTTGCTTATGTGAAATAAAAACCAGGTGGGGGCCGGGGGTGGCGAGGGCTGTGTCTGGATGGAGCCCTGTAAACAATTTCCTGGTGATAATCTTTTCAATGATCCCCTGAGGCTGGAACTGCTCTGTGAAATCAAGCGGGCTGCTCCTTGATTTCTCCTGGGCATCTTGGAGTCATTAAGACGCGGCTTTGGATTCCAGGGTGAGCTGTCCAGAGCTTCTGAGGCCAGCATTGCCCCCATCCTTGACACACGTCACAGGGTCACAGAAACTAGAAACACACGGGGCAAATGATAGACAGTCACCGACGACAAGACTTAGAGAGCCATCCTCTTTCAACAGCAAGCCTGGCTGAGTCTGGTACACATTCTGATAAATAGAATGTCCCTGAATTGTTTCTTATACAAGTGCAGTTTATGATTGCATTCCTATAGGCAGCAGAGACTTAACCAGTCAATTCCAGGAATGTTCATCAAGGGTTTTTATGTACCAGGAATATTTGGGGGGAAGAGGGGAGGAGAGGGACATAGACTGGATAAAAATCTCTGCCACTAGGGAGTTTAATTCGCAGCTCAGCAGATGAGATAGAAGGAGTAAAATAACAGTGACAGTGCTCTGAAGAAGAGCAATCAAGGGGAAGAGTCAGGTGTTGATGGAGCGTTATTTTATATAGGAGGTCAGAGAAAATGTCCCCATGAGGTGATGTCCTCATTGGTTTATAGAGAGACTGATAAGAGGGCCCAGGAAGTTTCAGGGAAGAAGGGCCTATCTGGATGAGAGGATAGGAAGTGCAAAGGCCCTGAGGCCGGAGCATGCTTGGTCTCTCTTGGGAGAAACAGTGGAAGGATCCACACGTCTGTATGGGGCTGGGGGGTGGTGAAGTTAGAAACCTCAGTCATTTTAAGATTCTCCTTCCTCACAGGTTATGCCCTAATGCCTGAGGGGCTCTCGCAATCCCAGCGTGGTGGGCGCACCTAGTCCAGCAAGGCCCCCCTCGCTCTGGCAGCTCCAGCCTTCCTGGTCCTGATTTCCAGCCAGGATGGTCTGTCCTTGGGGTTTGGTGTTACTTGTGGGGTTCGTCAGCTTCTAAAATGCTGTGATTTCCTTTCCTTCCTTTTCTCATTCTGGATGGATACTCACACTCATGCCTCACTCTACATGTTTGTAGCCGGTGCTTTTCAGCTGTGGGCTGGAGCCACTCAGAGGGCGTGTGGGCTCCTGGGTACCAGCTGGTTCCCTGATTGACATCATCTGCCTGGGCCTGTGGGCTTGGAGTCGCAGCCCCCGTCTACAGGGACTTGAGTGCATTATTTTTAACAATATATAACTTTGGCCAATACCAATCCCCAGTGTTCCCCTTCCCCTCCCCCTCGTCCCCTTCCTCTGCTTGATTGATCTCCCTTTGATTTTCATGAGATCCGCCCCCGACTTTCTCTTCCTTCTTCCTCTCTGGCTTCCACATATGAGAGCAAACACGCGACCCTTGACCAGCTGAGTTTGGCTGATTTCAACTCGATGGTCTCAAGTTCCATCCATTCTCCTACAAAGCACATAATTTCGTTTTTTATTTATGACTGAATAAAGCTCCACTGTGCATATAAACACATTTTCTTGATCTGTTGGCTGGTTCCATAGTTTGGCTGTTATGAATTGTGCTGATTATGAGAAGCAGGTGTCACTGTAGTTGGAGGACTTTAATTCCTCAGGGTAAATGCAGAGGGGTGTATTTACTGGGTCCTGTGGTGGCTCCATTCCTAGTATTTTGAGGAAGCTCCATACCGATTTCCATGATGTTGTACTAAACAATCCCCAAGCAGTGGGCAAGCGGAGCTCCCTTTCCCCCAGGTCCTCTCCAGCATTTGTTATTATCCGTGTTCCTGATGACTGCCCCTCTGACTGGAGGGAGATGAAATCTCAGCGTAGTTTTGATTTGCATTTTCCTAATTGATAATGATGTTGAACGTTTTTTCATCTAATTTTTTTGGCTATTTGTATTTCTTCTTTGGAGACGTGTCTGTTTAATTCATTTGCCCGTTTATTATGCTGTTGTGTTGTTGACCCTCTAACCTACCAAGACTCTTCATTTCCTGTGACGGATACAACCACCAGCACCATCAGGGAGGCCTAGAACACGAGGGCAGTTTACTGTCTCACAGTCCTGGAGGCCGGATCAGCAAAACCCAGGGGTCTGCAGGGCTGCGCTCCCTCTGAAGGTTTCGGAACTCTCTTCTCAGTTCTCGTGGTTCCTTGGCTTGTGGCAACCAGCTTTAGTATTCACACTGTGTCCTGCCTAGGGCATGTCTACATTCACGTCACTCCTTTTTATAAAGACACCGGGCAGAGTGGATCAGGGCCCACCCCGCTCCAGTACAACCTCCACCTCACGGACTCTATGTCCCAATGAGGTCACTTCTGATGTATTAAATATATGAATTTCAGGGGGACACACTTGATTCACAGCACTAGGTGCATCTGGTTTCCCTTGGGGAGGGGATGCCCAGGCCCCCACGTTCCTTAGAGTTCCCCAGAAGAAACTCAAACCCACGCTCCCATCTTTCCAATAGGATATGGAGAGATATGGAGGGTGAACTGAATTAAAGTCAAAAACGGCAGAGGGTCCAGTCAAGGCCACATGGAAAGACGAGGGGAGCTGGATCCTCCTGCATCTAAATCACAGTCCAGAATCATCACATATTCCGACCTCTACATTTGAATTATGAAAAGAAACTTCAGCAGCACCCCTGGTCCCAGTGGACCCCCGAGCTGATGCAATGTCCACTCCAACTGAGTTTAGCACCCACCTGGACTGCCCCACTGTGCCCTCCACCACAGTGGGACAAGTATTGAAGAACTCTGTGACCATGGCACCACCTGTACCGGATCAACATCTGCACTTTTATTAATTCCAAATGTACAGCAGCAGTAGCAGGAACCACTGTCAGGTTTGATGTCTACCTAATGTCAGGGATTCGGGTTTCAATTGGACCCCATCTAAATTTTAAATTTCTTGGGAAAATTTGAGAAGAAGCATAAATTTTGGATTATCCTAAACTCCTACATAAAAGCAGAGGGAGCGCAAAGCTACAGCTCATGGCCAACATCTGCCATGGTACAAAGTGACCAGGTGTTCCCTTCAACTCCAAGGAGAAGCACACCAAGGAGAAGCCACCAAGAGCCACTAGTGTGTGACAAATCAGACCTGCACCAGTAGCAGCTGAGGTCAGTGGAGGTTAAGGAAAAAGAAGGTCCTGGCTTAGGTGAAGAGGGGCCCGGAGCCTAAGTATTTCAGAACATCACACAAAGCCACAGGACAGCGAGCGCCAGGAATTTGGAAGAGTTCCCCTTGAACTTGGGTATATCCTAAATAGCCTCCATCTAAATAATCAGATCACTTAATTTAACATAAAGGTGAGCCTCAGGAAAGTATTCAGGTCAAATCCCTTACAAAATTATTATAAGAAAAAGGAGAATATGGAGCCTAGCTTGGTGGCGCATGCCTGTAATCCCAGAGGATCAGGAGACTGAGGCAGGAGGGTCCCAAGTCCAAGGCCAGCCTCAGCAACTTAGCAAGACCCTGCCTCTAAATAAAAATATAAAAAGTGCTGGGGGTGTGGCTCAGTGATTAAGCGCCTCTGGGTTCAATCCCTGGTAGAGAGAGAGAGAGAGAGAGAGAGAGAGAGAGAGAGAGAGAGAGAGAGAGAGAGAATATGAAGCACAACATCCCTGCAGATAAGGGAAGCCCTTCAGAGTCTTGTGTCCAGAAATGGCTGCAGGTGCTCCTTGACCTCCATCCCAGCAAACCCATCTTACCTTGGAAACACCGTAAGTAAAAATGCAGCACATCTGCCCAACCTAACAAACATCAGAGCTTCGCTTAGCCTACCTCAAACAAGCTCATAGCACAGTTTACAGATGGGCAAAACCACCCAACCCAACTTATAAGGAAGCTCTGAGTAGCTCGTGTCCTTCAGTGAACCCCGTAATGAAAATGAAAAATGGTGGCTGTGTGGAGCTGGCTGTCAGCACATGGCTGAGGGCCACCGGCCTGGAGGACAGCACTGAACGGAAAGTACCTGCTGGGCGGTGGGGACCCCACAGTGACAGCATCTCCAATTCCTGACTGGGAGCTGAGGGGTCAGCAGGGGGGATCAGACTGCATATTGCTAGCCTAGGAGTGATCAAAATTAAAAATTTGAAGAATGGTTACTACTGGACAATCAAAAAATCGAGGGAGTGTTAAGTCAAGCCATTTAAATCAGAGACCATCTGAAAATGAGATAAAAGGCATGAGGAACAGCAGATCAGCAATCGTATTTAGAAGTAAAAGGACATTATTTAAGAAATAAAGTCTACACTAGAAGGAATGGAGTGGATAAAAACAGTAAATATTCCTTGAGAGAAATAGAAATGAAAAGGCCAGAAAGTTTTAAACAAATAAAGAAGAGGGAGGAGGAGGAGAACAGGGAGAAAAAAAGTATTTTTAAAAATTCAAGAGAAAGTGATAAATATCCGTAGGCAAAGAAGGTCCATCACATGGATAATAGGAGTCCTTGAAAGAGAAAATCAAGGCAAAAACAGAATAAATACTAAGAAACATAATTCAAAGAAACTTCATATTTGAATGTACAAATTGAAAATACATCCTGAAAGAGCACACTCTGTACCCAAAATTATCGACCTCTCCTGACACAGTATACATGCCAGTAAAATGGATAGACCTTAGAGAAATATTTAAAACCTGGGTATTTTAGGCAAAGGGAACATAGCATAAAGAAAGAGCATTAGGTTATCATCATCAGTTTTTTTTTTTTTTACATCAGTGCTTTATGGTAGATGAAAATGAAGTGACACATTTAAGAATTTCAAGGAAAGAAAATGAACCAAGGATTTTCATTCATCAAATCTGACTTTCTTATAAAAAGTGCATAGGCTGTTATCAACATATAAGAGCTCAGGAAATATTTCTCCTGTAGGGAGCGGAAAATGAATTATGGTCCTTGAACTGCTCAGAGACAGAGGCAATACCTCTCTTGGGAATTTCTCGGTGTCAAGGTGCCAATTGAAGATTGCCCCGTTGCTATGGTGATGCTCTGTTCAAAGGGGGGGATTCTGTTCCAGCCACAGAATTTTATCAGTTCACAACCTTGGGTTCAAACACCAGCTGCCTGGGGGTAAAGAATTGTGGGTGCAAGCTGATAATTATAATGAAGATGCGCGAAGTGTGCCCTTCATTTTGAGTGGCTTGGAAGAAACTTTCTGGATATGAATCCTTTTTAATGAACCAATCTGTATGATAAACTTGCTGAGCTGACTCATGGTCATCGCAGTCATTGCACTCCCTCGAGTGTGGTGCCCACGGGGACCCCTTTTTCTATCTATGTGTGTCTGTTTATGTTTTCCAATCCCCCATCGCCCCTGGTCGGGTTTCCTGAATTAACTGTGGTGCAGGTGGCGAGAGTTCCCCACGGGCCTTTCCTGAGGAATCTTCTAGAAAATGAACTAGAGACAACAAAAACAAATGGAGAGGCGTGGATATAAACACTGAAGGTGAGGGTTCATATCTCCTGGTAGAATTAAGGCCAGCTGATGGGTGAAAGGAAGAGAGAGAGTATAAAAGGCTTGATGGTCTGATAAAGAAGCTTAAAAATGGGAGAGGGAAAGAGATTACCTATGTAAAGTTTTTAAACTGTTCTCAGTGACTCTAACTAAGATCACCAGGTGTGTCACATGGGATAAAGCAAATGACTAGTGCTAGAGCATTGCCATTCTAGTTCCATCATCCACAGTGACTCGGACAACGAGAATTCTCAGGATGTCAGAAAAAAAAAAAAAGAGTCCAAAAGCAGCAAAGCAATGTGACTTCTAAGTTAGAACGAAAGCGCCAGTGAGCTTCTGGATTATTCTATAGATGTGTCTGTGAGCCTCGGTCACTGAACAGGCCCCGCAATGACGGCCGTTTCACAGAACCACGGTCCTCCAAGAAACGGCGGGTTCTGGGTCTGAGGCAGGAAAGGAGGATGAGAGAAGCCTGGACTATTTTGTCATGTGGGATACAAAGAAGCTTCCGAGATGAAAAGGACTCAGGCGCCAACGTGCAGCAGCGCCTACTGGCCACAGATGGGACAGTTTGAGGGTCAGAATCAAAATGCAAAGGATCCAAAAATCATGAATTCGTAAATCCACAATTTAATAGTGACAACAGTATCTAAATAGTAACCTCTGGATGAAAGAAAGATTCAGAATCTGGAAAGCTGTTGGCAAGAGAAAGTGGGTATTGGGTGGTCTTCCCTCTCTCACATATGAACCGGACCATGGGTAACCTGGCGGATCACCAGTGGCTTGGCTTGTTGGGCAGCAAAATGCCACCCACTGGGTGGATTAACGACAGATATTTATTTTTTCTCAGTTCTGTAGGCTGGAAATACAAGATCAAGGTGCTCAGAAATTCGGTCTTTGATGAGTCTCCCTCTCTGGTTTGCCTACGGCCATCTGTGTCTTCCCGCCTTTCCCTGTGTGCATGTCGAGAATGACAAGGATCTCTGTTGTCGCTTCTCCATTTAAAGAAGACCCTGTTCTATCAGATTAGGGCCCCACCCTCACGACCTCCCTTAACTTCATCTCCCTAAAAGCCCTACCTTCAAATGCAGTCACCCTGGGGATGAGGACAGCTACATAGGAGCTGGGACCAGGGGGACACCATTCATTCCACAGAGCAACCAATGGCCAACAACAACCACCACAACAACAACGACAAGAATCTTTTATACTGAAATCACACAAGTAAAAATATTTTTAAAAGATGGAACATCCTCATTTTTTTCCAATCCCCAGTGAATCCATGGCTTGAAGCACTCAGCACCAGGGGCTTCTCAGAGAGACACACCCAGACGTGATGTGCCGCCTGATGGGAGAGCCCGGCTTTGGGACCAGATGGAGCACCAGGGATCACAGCAGGCCAAGGAGGGTGCAGGCAGCAAAGGCCAGGCTTTGGAACTCCGTTCACATCATGTGGCCCAGCTTCTTTGACAGATGTTTTCTGGTCGGGGGTAGAGGACTACTGGGACTGAACTCTGAGGCACTGACCCCTGAGCCCCATCCCCAGCCTCTTTTGTATTTTATTTAGAGACAGGGTCTCACTGAGTTGTTTTTTGCACCTTGCCTTCGCTGAGGCTGGCTTTGAACTCTCAGTCCTCCTGCCTCAGCCTCCCTAGCTGCTGGGATTACAGGCTCAACAGACGGATTTTAATGGGCAAAAGTAAACCATAGTGGCTCAGGATGCATATTTGGATGATGAAAGAAACCGAAGAAGGTGGTTACTATATAAAAGTCAGGATAGTGCTACTTTTAGAGAGAAAAGCAGGACAAGATGCTGAAGGAGTTTCTGAGTAGACAGCAAAGTGATCTAGCCTGAACTGTGTGATAGCTAAAGGGTCCCAGTGTGTGAGAGTCAGCTAAGTTCAACCTTCGTTTTGTGTGAATTTTCTGTATCTGTTTTTATTTTACAATAACATTTTTAAAATTTTTATAAATTAAGTATTTTTCTTCAAGGATGGACATGTAAACAAAGAAATTAGACAGAAGACAGATTGGGAAAAGGTATTTGCAATTTCTAAACCGGAACCCCCCCCCACCCCGAAACTGCACCCAATATCAACTCCATTCTGGCTGAAAAGAAGGGCATTAGCAAAAACCTGGGTTTCTCTTTGGGGTCCACTGGATCCCATCCATATGATCTGAGATGGGGGTCTCGGATCCTGCGATACCTAGGCAGATGGTATTCCCTGGCTTGTGCCAGGTGATCACATGCACGCTCCTGGCTGTGGCTGTGGTGACAGGAAGCAGAAGGAGGTCTGGGTGTCCAGGGTCAGGAGCACAAGAGAGAATTCCTAGCTAGTATCATCTGAGAGTCCCAATATATGAATGATATTGAAACTCATAAGACTGGGCAGAAGCAGCTTAAAGGATACATAGAAGGAGGAGAAGGAGCCCTGGACTGAGCTCCGGGGTGTCCAACATTCAGAGGTCAGGAATCTTAGGGAGACCACCCAATAGAACCCAGGAGTGCCCTGGAGTCGTGGAGGAAGGGGCGGGCTGTGGAGGAAGGGGCGGGCTGTGGAGGGGCCCTGGGCTTGGCCAGCAGAGGTTTCGCCCTGGTGGGAGGAGCTTCGGTGGGATCGGGAAAGAAAGCTGATTGGTGAGGAAGGAAAGGACCTATATACACATTTTTAAAAAGAGTTCTGCTGCAGAATGTGAAGGGAACTGGACAGTGATATTGAGTCATGAGAGGTGATTTTTTTTCCTAAAGAGTCTGGATGGGGGGTGATGGGGTATTTGCTCGCCAATGGGAATGACGTAGAGGACAAGAGAAATGTACATGATGCAATTGTGGGAGCCAAGTTATTGATTAGGGGAAAGATGATGGGATCCAAACACATGAAGGACATGGGGAGAGAGAGAGAGAGAGAGAGAGAGAGAGAGAGAGAGAGAGGGAGGGAGGGAGGAGAGAGAGAGAGAGAGAGAGAGAGAGAGAGAGAGAGAGAGAGAGAGAGAGAGAGGAGGTGGGGGGAGAAGTGGGGATGGGAGAATGCAGAAGTTTTAAAAAAAGGCTTATTCCGAGGAAGTGAGAGAAGGTAGGAAATGCTTGCCCAGGAGAGTAGAAGTTCAACTGTACTAAAGACCTTGGTGGGGTCACCAGCTGCACAGGACTGGAAAAAACACAGTGTGCTAAAATGTGAAGGAGGAAGGACGGAACAGCCTGGGAGGGAGCTCAATTATGTGGCCACATCCATGCCAGATCACTTGCCAATTACAGGAAAATGAAGGATGTGAGAATCCAGGTTTGTAGAGTGGTGGACCACTGTGGAAGAAACCAGCACAGCCTCTGGACGATTTGGGGGTGCTTTGGCTCCCAGCCAGTAGTCTCTCAGGACACTTGCTGGATTCTGGGGCTAGGTGATGCATGAACTATAAACCTAGGAATAAAGCCTCTGAGAAGAACAGGTCAGTGCATGATTCAGAACCACAGGAAGACTGACTAGATACTAGTCAGGTGTACTAGATACTACAACACCCAAGGCATTTAACTTTATAAGGAGAAAAGGTTTATTTAGCGCACAGTTTTGGAGTCCAAAGTTCAAAACTGGGTGGGACACTGCTGGTGGTGTCTGGTGAGGAAAGATGGCAGCATACCACAGAAGCATGGGTGTCAGAGTGAGCAGTCAAACCTTGAAATTATAACCTTTGAGGCCACACCCCCAATGACCTAGGGACCTCCCACTAAGCCCCACCTCTTAAAGGGCCACAGTACCTCCTGAGAGCACCACCCTAAAAACCATGCCTTCAATATATGGACTTCAGGGGTCACTACCCTTATTCAAACTATCACCCAAGGTCACCTTACAGCCTTGATTCTTGGCTGGAGCAAGATAAATCCCACTCTCTGCCTAGCAGAGGGCAAAACTTCTCTGGGGAGAAACGTGTTGTCTGGAGTCTCTGCATTATGAATAATGAGTGGCACTTGAGTAAAATTATTAACCATGCCATAACCAGGACCACAGATCTGAAAGTGAGACCAATGTAGTAGACAAAAGAAGGAAATTTGAGAGTGGGGCCTGATTTGAGGAACAGGATAAGCTTGAATTTTCCTTTCCTTTAAAAAAAATGTTTCTTGGTGTCTTGTGATTAGACATAACAGTGGGATTAGTTGGGATAGATTTGCACATGCACATAACATGATTTGATCCACTCCTCCCCCTCCCCTCCCCTTCCTCCCCCTCCTCCTCCTCTGCTCTTCCCTTTCTCTGATTGGCTGTTCCTGTCATTTTTTATCCTCCCTGAAATTCTGTGCTTTGGGATCACTTCTGGCTTGTGGAGCTTGCCTTATTGAGCTACTTATTTTACTGCCAGATTTCTGGTGATAAATGCTTTCAGGCCCCCTCTGATATATTATATAATAAATTGTCTTCAATAAATTGTCTGTAAGCATCTTTATTTTGCCTTCATTTTTAAAGGCCATTTTCATGGCATGTGGACGTCTCGGTCCGTGCTTATTTTCTTGGAGCACTTGACACACGTCCTTCCAGCGTCTTCTGGATTCCATCCTTTCTGTTGAAAAGTCCGCCAACAGTCTCACGGCTGCTCCTGGGTGGGGACGTGCCCTCTGCCTCTGGCTGCTGGAACGCTGTGTCTCCGTCTTTGCTTTTTGGTGGTCTTACTGCCGCGTTCCTGTGTGTCATCTGTTTTCCCTCCTGGGCATTGGCAGACTTGAGAGTGTGGGTTGGCATCAGCCCCATCTAGTGGGTTTCTAATGTGGGCTTTTATATTTTTACACTCCACAGCTACTGTTGGAGTCTTTTTTATAGATAGATTTCACTTCTCTGGTGACATTCTTCATGTGTTCACATATCTTGTATGTATTTCTATTTTTGAACATATTGATGTTAGAGTTTTGAAATCATGGTCACAAATTTCCTTCCATTGTCCACTGCATTGGTCTCATTGGTTATGGCATGGCTACTAATTTTAATCAAAGGCCACTCATTATTCATAATGCAGAGACTCCAGACAACACGTTTCTCTCCAGAGAAGGTTTGCCCTCTGCTAGGCAGAAAGTGGGATTTATCTCCTTGATCCAGCCATGAATCAAACCTTGCGTGATAGTTTGAACAAGGGTAGTGAGCCCTGAACTCCATATATTGAAGGCTTGGTCTTCAGTGTGGTGCTCTTGGGAGGTACTGTGGCCCTTTAAGAGGTGGGGCTTAGTGGGAGGTCCCTAGGTCATTGGGGGGTGTGGCCTCAACAGGTTATAGTTTCAGGGTATGACTGCCTACTCTGACACACATGTGTTTAAATTTTCTCATTTGTTTCATTTTCTTTTTCTTCCTTCTGAATAACTTTTTTTGTTCTCCTGCTTCACATCCCCTGTCCCACACACTGTACAAAGGCAACTATCTTAGAGTATATGCTGGGTCTTCTTTGGTATATATGTATCTCTAAAAAATCATAAAAATTCTCAGTATATTTGTGTTTTAAATTTATGCAAATGATATTGGGCTGTAGTTCTCAATGCAAATAAATATATCATAACAGATGATAATAAGTATTATGAAGAAATGTGTATGTAGAAAGGAAGGCATCTCTGAAGGATCAATGTTTGAGTAAAGATTCGAATCTCTACTGAACCAGGCAAGAAGAGGTAGAGGGAGCCAAACAGTGAGTGCAAAGGCCCTGTGGCAGGAGCATGGTTAGTGTTTTTCAAATGATTCTTGGCTGGATCACCCATCAGGCCTCATTGGATATGGGATCTTGAGTCCCGGTGACTCATTTGGTTCTCATTTTGATGATTTGTAGCACCTGGTGCTGGGGCAGGGCTGACTCTGGAGTTGTTAACACCTTGTAAATCTGTCTTTAAGTGGCACCATGTGTGTATGCTTTGGCGCAGCTATAATTGTGGTTTGGGTTTTAATTAGAGGAAGCCCCCCGGGATATTAGCTACGCCCTGGCAAGGGCAGTTAGACACCCTCCTGCAGCCGTTAGGACCCGCTGGTCCACTGGGGTCACCTGGGAAGTTGGGGTCTGTCGATGTGTCAAGAGCTGGTCAGGTGGAGGTGACTGCCAGCTGCCCTGTGGAATGAGCGCTCAGAACTGCCTGTCTGGGGAAACGAGACAAGACTGTCTTAGATTTCCTTCACCCAAAGGAAACTGTCCTTTCAATTTCATGCCATTTAAATCCTCATAAAACAGTGCCCAAACCCCCACTCAGGGACAGGGACAGGGTCAGCACAAGCTCCAATCATCAACGGATGCACGAGATGCGATTTCTGCTAAGGAACCCAAAGGCATCTTTCCCTTGTTGTTTTGCTGCCCCTCAGAGGAGCAGTTCCAAGCTCCAAGCCGGACACTGGAAATCTCATCTCAGAATGACCCACCTCTTGGGTGGAGGCAAGGGGCGTCCGGCGGGCAGCCATGGCTCTGGGGATTGTCAGCCTTCTTTCCTTCCTTCTCTCTACTCCCTGCCCTTTCCTCACCTTTCCTCCTTCCTCGAGCATATTTGGAGGCCCCACAGGGCTCCGTCTAGTGAGGAAGAAGAAGATGGACCAGCACTTTTACAAATTGGATGACCACAGACCCTGAAAGGTGCAGAGAAGGACACAGATAAAGAATAACAGTGGGGTTGGGGACATTCTTTCTGGGAGGTGACACATGACAGACCTGAAAGCACCCAACCACACCGAGCTCCAGGGAACAGAAATCGAGATGAATGGAACAGCAACTGAGTGACCAGATGTGCTCAGTGCACAGAGGGAAGTGGTGTGGTGGGTGCATCCACACCAGGGGGAGGGGCCGAGATAGGCTGAGGAAAGGAGCAGAACTCAAGGGTGTTGAGAGCCACAGCCAAAGCGCCTCCAGCAAACTTCCAGCTGATTGGCTCACTGCAGCCCCAGCAAACTTCCAGCTGATTGGCTCCTCTGTGGTGATGCTCCTTGGGCTGTTTCCCCGCCCTTTCAGACCACGGAGCTGCTCATTGGGGGACTCTTTTGGCTCCACCCACACGACCCAGCCAATCGGCCTCAAGAGCGGGACCTAAGGGTTCCCCTTGAGTGTGCTCACCAGAAAAGCCGCTGGTGGCAGTTGGGCTCTGAGGGAATTCCTGGAGAGCTCCCTTGGTGCAGCGTCTGTTCTAAAAATAAAGTTCCTTCCTGCTTGACAAGTGGCTCCTGAGTTGTGCCCAGCCAGACTGCGGCACAAGGGCCACGAGCAAGAGCAGGGCTTCGACCCCAGGGTGGGCGGGAGTTCTGGAGGACGAGTCCCCCTCTTGTCTATGATGTTAAGAGGCCCTTCTGGCTGCCGTGGGGGGACTGTCAGGTTGGCAGGGGAGCAAGCGCAGAAGTCAGGAGGGGGTCAGGATGGTGGGATTCAGAGGATGAACTGAGGGTATCTGCTGGTCAATGGATGGACGTGGGGACCATCACACTGAGTGAAATAAGCCAGACCCCGAGGGTCAAAGGTCAATGTTTTCTCTGATGTGTGGAAGCTACAGTAAAATAAAGAAGGAAGGGAGGGAGGGAGGGAGGGAGGGAGGGAGGGAAGAAAGAAGGAGAGAACTGAAAATATGAGAGATCAGTGGAGCAAAGGAAGGGGACTGAAGGGGAGGGTCGAGGGAGGGAGGGAGGGGAAGACGGTGGGATGAATCTGACGGCGCTTTCCTGTGTAGCTACAGGAGAATCTCACCCTGTGCACAAGGCTCCATTTTTAAATAACTATAAATAAAGAGAAGAAAGATCAACAGAGTAGAGGGAAGTAACTAGAGAGGGAGGAGAGGACGGAAAGGGGGAGTCCTGGGGACTGAATTAGAGACAATTATATTCCACGAATTATATTCCACATTTGGGGACTTATGTCAGAATGAATGGACACACACACACACACACACACACACACATTTTTGGTACTGGGGATTGAACCTAGACCACTGAGCCACATCCTCAGCCCCTTTTTATATTTTATTTAGAGATGGGGTTTCACTGAGTTGCTGAGGTTGGCTTTGAACTCACGATCCTCCCGCCTCAGCCACCCAAGTCACTGGGATCATAGGCATGTGCTACCGCGCCTGGCTGAACCCTAACATTATGTATAACTAAAGTGAACTAATCCAAAAATGCTGTGGTCACCATCGGAGCAAGAGTTAATAGCCTTCTGACCTGGGCGTTGGCAGTGCTGGTAAAGAAAGTAGGAGAAATGGGGACATTTGTGAGGGCAGAGGAGACAGAATGTGCCCCAAGATTGTGTGTGGCACTTGCACGGAGACAGGAGCCAAGGATTATTCGGGGTTTTTAGCCCAAGAAACTAGATGAACGGCATTTCCATTGGTTCAGACAGGAAAGACAGAGAAGCAGCGTGTGTGGAAATAGAGTCAGGCCCATTGCAGATGTGCCATTTCCGAGGTGCCCACCAGTGACTGAGGTGCCCACGAATGGAAAGGGGGAGTGAGCAGTTGGGTGTGCCAGGCTGAGCTCAGGGGGCGAGTCTGGGAAAGGGAAGTAAGTGGGAGCCAGCAATATCCTAGCCTGGGGTTCTCAACCTCAGGAGGTTTTTAAACTGCAGGCACCCAGGATATAACACAGACCATTAGAATCAGAATTTCTGGGGGAATGGGGACCAAACATCAGGATTTTGAATCTCCAGAGGGGAGTCCAATATGCTGCCAGGGCTGAGAATCAAGGCACTGTCTGTGTGCCGATTGAGATGGAAGAGTGACAGGTTTCAAGGTGTGGTTCTAGGACCAGCAGCATCAGTACCTGGAAGTTAGAAATGCCAAGATTCAGGTTTCACCCTGGACCTGTGGAATCAGACACAAAGGGAGTCAAGACACACAATCTGTGTTAACAAGCCTCCAAGAGATGTCCACACAAGCTTCCACCTTCTTCTAGTTTTAAATATGGATGTGCTATTTGGATTTGAGGCAGCAATTCTGTGACCAAATTTGCAGGCAAAAGGTTAATAGAAGGCAGACTGTAAACAAAATAGGGAGTGGGAAGGAGGAGAGGGATAGAGAGCATATGGGTGAGTGGTGGGTCCTTAATGACATCACTGAGCCTTAGAACTTCCTGTTTCCAGACGCCTTGTGTGTACGATATTGTTGTTGAAGTTACGAAGGGATGGGTTCAGGAAAAGGCAAAGGACTAGGAGGGATAGTCAGAGGTTTTGTTACTTGCAGCTGTGAGCATTCCTAGCTGACACAGGAAAGTGTTCTTCGTTATAGTTGAAGGATGGGAAAACAGGAATAGAAGGACACGCACATTTCTGAAGGTCCAGGGCCACGTTCGATGTGGACTCCTGGACTCACCCTCCCAGGCTCCTTCTCAGGTCACTCTCTCCTGCAGGTAAAGCCCAGGTCCAGGTAAATCTTGGGGACACAACGTTGGGGCTGAGGTCTGGGTGGGATGGGGGAAGGGGCATTTCAGACAGAAAGTACAGTGTGTTCAGAGGATGTTGGTGAGTAATTAGCTACAAGGACCGAAGTTGGCAGGAAGGACTTTGAGCCTTGGGCAGGTGAGGAAGGGTCATAGGGTGAAGTTGATGGGGGCAGGGGTTGGGCTTGACCAGAAAACCCCTGGGTCATAGATGATATCCCTCCTAGTCCCTCGCCTTTTCCTGTACCCATCCCTTCGCTGTGTGACTTGTCCACTTGCCCCTCTGTCTGCAGAGTACATTCCCCATCCCACTGATGGTGAGCTTGGCCACAGGACTTTCTGCGGCCAGGGGAACGTGGGCAAAGGGACGGTGCTACCCGCTGAGGCCTGAGAGGTCCCCGTGTTTGCACTTCCCCTCCTGGCCGGGCGAGGAACCTGACCCCGGTGGTCAAGGAGAATGAGAGTCGTGGGTCGCAGACCTGCATTTGAGCTTGGAAACTAGCCTCGTGCGGCTGTGTTGGTCAGGTTCTCTAGAGGGACAGGACCAACAGGAGGGTGGTGTATTAGGTTGGCTTACACCACCAGAAGCTGGGTCCACAATGGCTGTCCGCAGGCTGGAGAGCTGGAGGAGCCAGCAGGTTTTCAGTCCAAGAGGCTGAAGCCTCAGAACAAGAAGGATCAATGGTGCTCCCCCAGGAGGAGACGGAAGGTAACTGGAGACTCCCTGGAGAATCACTGACCGAGTCCGCTTTGGAAGAGTGAAGGAGCGAGTCTGATATCCTCAGACATCCCAGCACCATCCAAGAGCCCCTTCAGGAAGAATGGAGCTGGCATCTGCTGCTTCGTTCTTCCAACTTTATTCCATCCAAGCCATCATCCTATTGGACGGTGCTGCCCATGTTTAGGGAGGGTCTCCACTTCAGTTGGCTATCCCACATGCCAATCATTCCTAGACACGCCCTCACTGACACGCCTCTTAATCATCAGCAATTCTTAATCCCATCAAGTCAATAGTTCAAATTAACCTTTGCACAGCTGAACCCCAGCTGACATCCTGCCTCATGAGGGAGGATAAACTGCTGTGTTTTAAGCCACCAAGCTTTTGGGCAGTTGCTAGGCAGCGTTGCTGTGGCTGGCCCAGCAATGGGGTGGGACAGGGACTTGCAGGAAGATGAGGAGGAGGAGCCCATCTTCATAAAGAGCGGTCTCCAGAGAAGGCTCCCTGGAGACTGTGTGGCATCACCCAGAGGATGGGGTGAGGCATGTGCAGGCTGGGTCTGTCCGAGGTACAGCATGTGCCCAGTGTCCCCAGGCACGGTGGTGGGAGCAGAAATGCCCAGGGGCCAGTGGGACTGGGCATTGCTCTTTTTCGGTGGCCACAACTTCCTTCTCTGCTGAGGAGAAACCACCCTGGCGCCCTCGTGCTTTGCTCCTGGCAGACTTCATGGGAGTGTGACGGTCAGAGCTACCAGCTTGGATTAGATTCCGAGTCTCTTTCCCATGAGTCTCTGGAGCCTCTCCCCATCTTATGGGGACGCCTTGGTGTATCTGGCTGAGGCTCCCATTCCGTCCACCCCCAGCCGTCCAGGCACTGGGAAGACTTTCCTCAGACATGCTGCCTGATCCATCCCATAATGCCTCCTGCCACCCTGCAGTGGCTTTCTGGAGCACCAGTCAGAGCAGAGTGACGGTGGCTGAACCCAAGGTCCCTGGGAGGGGGAGGTCCACGGCCTTCTTCTTGGGCCCCCTGAGTCCTGGGCTTGTGTTCTGGGGTCTTCACTCTCTCTGGCCTACATGTCCAGCCTTAGTCATTGTCCCCTGATGGGGCAATGATGGCTCATGCAGGTGAGAAGTTTGGGTGGGCGCCTGGCTTGTGTTCAGTGCTGAACACACGCTCGGGTTTCCAGCGCCACCTCTAGATAAGGAGGAGCTCTTCAAAGGTGCTTTGGGCTCAGTCCCAAATGTGCACACCCAGCTCTCTCCACGACCCCACCGCCGTGGGCGGGTGGGCAGGGCAGGAGATGAAGACTCGATGATCCAAGAGAACAGGTGTCCCTAATCGTGATGGTCAGTGGGACAACATGCCCAGAGGCCACACATGCACACTCCTTTTTTTTTTCCCCAGAGCTGGGGATGGAGCCAGGCCCTCAAGCATGCAGGGCGAGGGATCTCTAGCACTAGCCACATGCCCAGTCCCCAGAGTCCTTTTAAATAAGTGACCATAGTGAAGGGGCCCGGCCCTGTGAGTTGAGGCTGACCCTCAAGGACCCCGTGGGGTGCTGGGGGTGTCCCCTGGGCTCAGCCCTCAGGGTCGCCTCAGATCTAGAGGGTGGTGGCATCCCAGGTGGTGCCCTTCCTGCCAGTTTCCATCTGGTGAACACAGAGTGTCCAGGTGGGGCTCCAAAGGTGTTGGCTTCTGTGTGGGACGCTCCAAGGGGTCGTCCTTGCTCTTGACCTCCTGTCCAGGCTGTCCAGGCTTTCAAGGGTCACACTGCAGCCCATCGTCTCCTCGGTTCCTCCCTCCTCCCCTTCCCCACCCAGACGTCGGTCCCTGAGAAACCCCTTCCGCCCCAACCCTGCCTTGGCGTCTGCCCACACCCAACCTGCAGCGCTCCTGCGGACTCCGAGGGGCTGGGGTGGCCTTTCCACGTCTCCTCCTGGGCAGGTCCCCCAGGCACGAGCTCAGTGGACCCAGAGGGAGGGAGGGGCTCCGCCAGGCCTTGAAGGTTTCCCACGGTGGCCTGTCCCAGGGCAGCGGACCGACTCTCGCGAGCCCTCCCTTGGCCGAGGGAGCCTGAGAGCTTGCCGTTTCTCCAGGCAGCGCCGTGGGTGGCGGCTTCTGTCCCCCCCTCTGCTTTGTGCTGGTTGGTGCTGGTCTAGGGCCTGGGAGCCCCCTGCGCGGCTCCTTGGGTGAAGGGATTTTCTACTCCCCCCGAGTGTGCTGGGCGGGTGCCGGTGGGCCTCACTGCCTGTCCTGGCTGTGAGTCCTGGAGATAGGACCTGCGCCTCCTGCCAGGTTGGCCCCGAGGCTCGGGCATGGCCACAGAGGTTCTGGTCAGTGGTCATGAGTGGGGGAGGGACAAATGACTGGGCACCATGACGCCTGGCCACTAATGGCAAAGGCAGGTCACTGTGCCCAGTGAGCGCCACCTGGAAGACAAGGCTGACTTCAGCTCGGCCTTGGGACCTTCCGGGGAGGAGCCCCTGAGGTGCCCTAGGAAGAGGATGCAGGGCTGAGAGGAGAAGGGACAGGGTGCGTGGAACCCGACTGTCCCTTCTGCCACCCCCCAGCATTTGTGGGCGCTTTGGGAAATGCCTGCCTGGCCTTGCTCTGAGGAATGGCCCCCATTCTCAGCTCAGATGGGGTTCACCCTTCCCACCCCTAAGCTACCAGGGTAAGTGGGTGCAGAACGCAAGGCTGGCCACGGGGGTGGGCTTTGGGCCTAATCAGGCCCATCAACGTCAGTCGGCCTCAGGATGTCTCCTGGAACTTACAGAAAAGAAAACAGAATCTTCTCTTTGACCTCTGAATCCCATCAGCCTTGTCCTCATGGTCACAAGATGGCTGCTGCTGATCAAGGTATCACACCCAGCCATGACAAAGACTGAAGCGGGAAGAGGGACTGTGTTTTCCTACATGGCCATCCTATCTCCGGTCCACACTGGCCTCACAAGCACGAGGAAGTCGTGTTAGACAAGGCATTCTTGATGGGAGCAATATTGCTCCTAAGGGTGCAAAAATGGGTTCTGGATAGGCTGTGACAAAATCTTGGATGTTACAATGATTTGAAGCCCCCCAAAGGACCACAATGCACAAACTGAGGTAAGTACGAACTGGTGTTACAGTCTTATGGGGGCCAGTGGTAAGAGCAAGAATTTCTAAAATACCTGGGGGTCAAAAATGGAGGGCAATAATGAGGAAAAGATGGGGAAAACTGCCAATCCCGGTTTTTCTCCTCATATGAGTCTCTGCAGGGATCCATCACTAACCAGCACAGACTGGGAGGTGCAAACCACAGACGTTCACTTTCTCATGTTCTGGAAGTCAGAAGTCCAAGATCAAGGTGTCCACAAATTCGGTTTCCAGTAAAGCCTTTCTTCCTGGTTACTGACGGCCACCTTCTCCCTGCGTCCTCACAGGAGCGCTTCTCTATGCGTGGACACGGAGAGGAAACACTCTGGGGTCTCTTCCTCTTAGGAGGACCCACACCATGAAATCGGGGTCTCACTCTTATGATCTCGCTCAGCTTTAATGACCTTTCTTAAGATTCTGTCTTCAAACCCAGCCACTTGGAGGTTAGGGCTTCAACATCTGAGTCTGGAGGGGACACAAGTTCATGACAGCCCTGAGATGGAGCCCACCTCCTCCCAAAGGCATGGATCTGGGGAGCGAGCCGAAGACAGGGCAAACCAGAGACACACCGTCAAGAAAGCCAGGCCGAGGCTGTGCTGGCTGTGGTGGCTGTGCTGGCTGTGGCTGCTGCAGGGACCTCTCTCTCCCTGGCGCTGCCCAGGTGGGGGGCTGGGACGGCAGCACCGGTGCCTGGGAGTAATGAACGTGTCAGTCCAGGTGGGGTTCACCCGTCTCACATGCACCAGGAAGTTGTGCCTCAACCAGTGCTAGTCGGGCATTTGCCACTTATCACTGAGCGACGCTGGCTCAGGAGTCACTCGGAGTTGTCCTCACATTCTCCCACGCAGGCAGTGGCCCAGAGGTTGACGGTGGGGCTCGGGAGTGGCAGCTGGATGTGGAGGGAGCTGACTTGGGCAGATGCTTCAGCAGCTGGGAGCGCGGGCTGCACACGTGTGCGGATCTTAAAACAGCCTTGAGCTCACAGCCAGCCTCCGCCAGGTAGGGAGGCCCTCAGCAACCCAGCAAGACCCCGTCTCTAAAGAAAATACAAAAAAGGGCTGGGGATGGGGCTCGGTGGCTAGGCACCCTGGGTTTAATCCCTGGTATCAAAAAGAACAACATCAACAACAAAAGCAAAAACAAGAACAAAACAACAAGTAAAAGCTAAGAAGCAATGATGTTAACGGCATTTATGCAAATTAAAATCATGTATGCAGAAGACACCAGCGCCTATTTCCCAAGGGCATATGCATATTTAAAGATATGCACCAACATGAGAGGTGGGTGCTGAGACCAAGGAGGGATGGGTGTAGGGTGGGGTGCAAAAGGGACAAATAATGCACATCTTATTATACAGCAACAACAGAGAGTCTCGGGGACAAGTGGCTGGGTGAGGGCATGTGAGTGACTAACTCTCTGTGCCTGGCTTCCAGTCAGGAGAAAGCAGGAAATGGACATCTCATTTCGGGTCCCAGGGGCCAATCTAGGGGCTGGAGTGAAAAGAAGCCCATATGGTGGCGCTACATCGTGCACAACCAGAGGAAGGAAAAGTTGTGCTACAATTTTGTACAATGAATCAAAATGCATCTGCTGTCATATCTACCTAATTAAAATTATTTAATTAATTTTTTAAAAAAAGAGTGAAACAAAGTAGAGGAAGATGACCTCTGAACCTCTCCGGGGGCCTGTCCTAGAGGACTCTGAGGCCGGTGTTGAGCTGGTTCTGTGGAAAGTGGGAAACTCGGGGACATTTTAAAGCTGGGAATCGTTTTTTTTTTTTTTTTTTTTCTTTTTCTATACTGAGGATTGAACCACTGAGCCACATCCCCAGCTGCATCCCCCACCCGCATTTTAAGCTTTTATTTAGAAACAGTCACTAAGTTGCTTAGGGCCCTGCTAAGTTGCTGAGCTGGCTTTGAACTTGCGATCCTCTTGCCTCAGCCTCCTGAGCCTCTGGGATTACAGGCACGTGCCACCGTACCCTGTGGGGAATCACATGATCTGAGGTCTTTAGAAGGTCACTCTTGCAGCTGTGAGCAGCTGGATTGGGGTGGGGAAGGAGGTGGAGACACGCTCTTAAGTTTGTATCCATGAAGAGATGTCACCATGCTCTAAGGGGCTCTTGGTTGGGAAAGACCAGCTGGGAGACTTTGACTCCCTTAACACTTTCTCTGCACAATTATCTCCAAATCCAAGAGGGGAGCCTGCCCAGTGACTGGGGATGGTGATGGGCATTTCAATACTCTGTGCCAAATGTGTTGTACGTATTTTATCAGCAGATCCTCATGGACTGGCCACTATGAGGGTCTCCACATTGCAGAGGGGGGGCCCCGGGAGAGTCAGAGCGCCACTCCTCACCCGGAGGGTAGACTGGTACTCAACCCACCCCTTCCTAGTTATTTTCTATTTTCCAGTCTAATTTTGGTCATATTTTTTCTATTTAAAGTTATTTGCTGGCAATAGAATACAGTTCTCCTAGAGACAAAAATACCCAGAGTCTCCTTAATGAGGAACAGGGCCTCAGGGAGCCCGGGTGGAAAGGGCTCTGGCTGACTGAGCCAGACTGGGCAGAGGGGCTGGGACAGGGGAAGAAGGACCCTGTGAGCAGAGGAGGTCAGGAGGAGGGTCCTGGTCACCTCCTGCTCTGAAGGCCTCAGTAAGAGGGAGGTAGGAAGAGGATGGCACTCATTCCCAGCACAGTTCCCAGGATCCGCATGTGGCTGGAAACACAGATTCCCGAGCCCTAGCCTCTCTGGATGCTGGGCCACTCAGACCAGGGCAGGACCTGGGCACCTGTATTTATTGTCAAGTTCACGAGGTGAGACAGGTGGGTAGGCATTCATCTGAGTTCTGGAAGCAACAAAGATCGCTCATATTCTTTTTTTTAAAAAAAAAAAATACACCTGGGGGCTGGAGATGTGGCTCCGTGGTAGAGCAGTTGGGTGCAAAGCCCTGGGCTCCACCCCCAGCACCCAAGATGAAAATGAGCCTTCTTATCCTTAGCCGCCTTCCAACACCACAGCTCGATGGCTTGATTTCAGATCGCATTTCCTTGATTCCAAGACACCTTGCTTTCTCCCCTTACAGAGCTCAACTCTTCTATTACCAGAGTAAGTCCTATAGTTCAATGTGGGGAGGGTCCTTCTTGCTCCTGATACATCACTGCTAAGCTGACAGTGCATCTCCTGGTTCACAGGATCACACAGGGAAACAGCACAACCCTCTTGCAAGCTGAGATTTCAGAAACAAAAATAAAAATCAACAGAAGAGAAAAATCACCAACCTGGAGGGACTTCCCCCAATCTTTGGCAAGGTTTCTTCCCAGTCCCTAAGTTTGCTCTCCAAGACGTCCTTTGTCCTCTGTTAGGAGCTGTTGAGCACCTGTCCCCTAGACCTCACTTCACATTGGGTTGGGGTTGGGCACTTGGAAGTGAAACAAGAATTCTAGCCACTCTGAGGCATTACTTGAGGTGCCCGACTGTTCCATTCCCAAGCACAGCCCTGAATGGCAGAGGGTTTTATTTCTCCTCCGTCTGGAGGAGGCAAAGGACTTGTCCATGTTGTGGTTAGTGAGTGGCTGAACCAAGCAGCCTCCCAGGGCAGAGGCCAGGCTGGCCCCAAGAGGGAAGGTTCATGGATTGTGGTTGGGGACTGTTGGACAGGGCTGTTTCTCATTGGCCAGGGCCTCCTGAGGAACCAAGCAGGTGGCTGTGTTAGCAAGAATATGGAGCTGGGGCTTGAGTTCAAATCCAGACCCTGGTTCCTGTGGGTCATTTAACTACTCCAGCCTCAATTTCCTCATCTGTAAAATGGAGCTACAGAAAGGCTAAAAACTGGCCCAGCCAAAGTGCAGGCTCAAAAAGAGTACCTAAAACAGAACCCAGACACACTGGGGTTTGGATCAAGGGTGTAGAGGAAATATTAGAAGTCTTTATGACATGTAGCTATGATTATTTCATGAAGATGTGGCTAATTTGGTCAAGTTCTATTTTGGATATTTTGGCAAAAATCATAAGAGATATATTGGGGATGTCTACTCGAAACAGACTGACTCATTTTTTTTCCCCAAAGATTAAAGTTTCACAGCTAAGTAAAAACAAAAAGAGCCTTCAAGTTCGAGGTCTGGGAAGATAGTATATCTCCTTCTGGCTTCTGACTTCTCATCTGGTTCAAGTTCAACTGGGAAACTCTATCTCTGTGACACCCAGGATGGGGCACAGGTGTCTGTGCCTTTAGGTGTCCCCAGGTGATTATGATGAGCAGCCAGTGAGGAGCCGGACGTGCCTGAGTCTTTCTTACTGACCCTCCTGATGCCCACCACAGAGGCTGGGGGGTGGGATGCGTCAGAGCTGTCAATCTCTGAAGCCCACCTCCAAAGCCAAGAGAAAAGGAAGACCCATCAACATGCAACTGGAGAAAGAGGGTGGGCACTGTGGAGCCGAGCAAGGCCCAAACTGGGACAAGCCTGAAGCAGCAGGATGGGGTCAGGATGCTGGCATTAGCACCCGGTTCCTCCCGTCCCTGCTGCTTGTCCTCTGGGAGATTCACCCCACTCGCCCTCCTTCCCTGTCTGTCAAGTTCCCTTGTCCACGCCCCTTGATCACGTGATCATGTGAGGAGATGCAGGCAGGGACCTGGGTCAGTGCCAGGCACACAGCAGGACTTGCTGGATGTTAGCCGTTGTCATCGTCACCGTCTTCCTGACTCCTCCTCAAGATGCTGAGAGTTGGCCCCATCGTCTCTGCCATTTCACAAATGAGTAACTGAGGCACCGAGCAGCAAAGTGGCCCACCCAAGGCTGCAGAACTAGAGTCTGGACTCAGACTGTTACTCTCTCCTTCTCTGGGATGCACAGAGGAAAAGTGGGGACTCCCTGCTTACCAGCAATGATGCGGGATTTGAACTGTGCCCAGCCCGTCCTGAGGTCTGTGCTTACTGGAACCTGAGACCTTCCATCCTTTGCTTTCCACCCGGGTCACACCAGCCAGGCAAGGGGACAGGGCTGTGGAGGCCCCAAGACAGGGTTTTTAACAACTGGACCTCATTTAGGGTGGTTATTTTGGAACAGCTGGGGTGGGACCGGGAGAGGTATGGTCTCCCCCCAGGCATATGGGAGCCTGCTGTCAGCTAATATGGAAAAAGATTAAGACAACTTAATTTTTTCATTTTGTATATATACTAATAACGAAGCAGGAGGAATTTGGAGCGGGGAGCTCTGGGAGGAGAAGGGAAAGCGTTTCAGATGTTGGAATCACGCAGGGGGGTGGCTCTGGCCCCTGCACCCGGGACGGGTGGGGGATCCGAGTATCCGATGACTTCTGACCGTGGGATCCACAGCAACTGGGAAAACCTCTGTGGGCTGTTCAGGGGCAAGTGCAGCGGCGAGCAGAGAAGCAGGGCCCTTCTCGGGACTGGTCGTGTTCCAAGCCAAAGCACGACCCTTCCTCTGCTGCGCAGGAAAGTGAGCCCCGCTTTCCTGGCTCAGCAGGAAGGAGGCAGCTGTGAGGAACAAGCTGAGGAGCCCTGGGGAACGTGGCCTGGGACAGCTGAGGCCATCAGTGGACACTGGGAGCCACACGAGGGCTTCCTGGAGCAGGCAAGCAGAGAGGAGCAGTTTCGAGCACCTGCAGTTCTCCAGCTGTGGACGGGGGAGGTTAACTCCACTCGAAGATTCTTGTCCCCCGTCCTAGGGGCGGGTGGATGGTCTCTGGAGGGCTTATTCCTCCTCAGCTTCTAGGCTTCCCCTTCGCTGGGGTCTCCATCAAGGACAGAGCCAGAGAGCTGGCCCCACCCATGCCCACAACGAGCACCCGGCTCTGATGCACTGGATGATCTGATTGGCTGAGCCCCAGCCAGCCCATCTCTGGTCCAATCAGCGAGGAAAGGGGAGGAGCCAGGTTTCCAGGTAAACTGGGTTATAAGACAAGCGCTGATCGCAAGTGCTCAGAGGTGGAAAGGCACCCCCAAAAGTGTCTGTGGATATATATTGGCTTCTGCATTGGCGTTTGTCCAGCGTTTGTGGGTTGTTAGGTTCCTTCACCCTCCACGACGATCCATCAGTCCGTCCTCCCAAATACATCCTGAATCCATTCAGTTGGCTCTGCCCTCAGCCTTGTCCAGGAGAACTGCACCAGGTTCCCTTGTCCACGCCCCTTGTCCACGCCAGTTTATCTCCACACAGCAACCAGAGGGCTCTTTGCATGTATGAACCAGGTGGCATTTCTCCATTTCTTCCCTGCTGATGGCCCCACAAGCATCAACCTCCCCCCAAATCCAGACGCCTGAGTGAGGCTGCCCATCTCACCTCCTCCCCCACCTCTCACGCTATTCATTCTGGCCGCACTGGTGACTTTTCTGTCCTCCCAACATGCCCAGCTCAGTCCTGCCCTAACCCAGTGGGTCACGCGTCTTTTGGGTCTCAATTCAAACATTGTGGTGTGACTTAGGCCAGGCTCACATGCTGCAATAAAACACCCCTGAAACGTGTGACAAGCACATGTGTGGGACTGGCACACTAGGAGTTTGTTTCTCACTCGTGCAGTTGATGCCCAGGCCATGAGTGGCTCTCCTCCAGGTGGTGATGCAGGGAAATGTTGTCGTTTGCATTCAGCCAAAGGAAAAGGAGAGAGGAGCTGAAGGAAGCTTATCCATCTGGCTTAGGTCTGGGAGTGGCACTCACCACTTCTGCTCCCACCCCATTGGCAAGAACTGTGGCCACACCTGAATGCAAAGGGGTTCCCCCCACATGCCAGAGAAGGGGAGAGTGCAGTTAGCGAATAGGTAACTACCCCCTTGACCATGGTCATCTTCTCAGAGAGGCCCTCCCTGACCTCCACAGAAAGTCCCTTCTGTGGCAAATCAAAGTCCCATTTGATTGTTTTTTTTCCTAGAACATCTTGTCTGCTTATTGCTGTCCCCGTCCCCTCCTAGAAGGCAAGCTCTGTCAGGGTGGGCACTCTGCCTAGTGCACGCCACAGTTGTAGTACTGAGTTCCAGGTTTGGCCCGTAATACCTACTTAATAAGTCTGCTGAGTCAATGAAAGGGCAAAGAAATAATACTTTCCATGTCATTAGTGGGGACACAGAGGAGGCCGGTGGCCTCAGGGGCAGAAGATGCTTTGCCCGGGGGCTTGGCGTACAGCAGGAGCCCCACTCCTCCTTTCCCTCTCCATGTTGGTCTCGAGGCTGGGAGTCTCAGGAGAAGGAGGCTGTGGTCCAGAGGTCTGGGCTTGGGCTGGTTCTGACCTGACTTCTGAGTGCCCTCCACTCCTGGTCGGGCCTCGGTTTCCCAGCCTGCAAGGTGAGGTGGGGCCAGTTGGACCAGGAACAGACCCATTCCTTACAGCCTGGAGAACAGATGGCCACCCAAAGCATGTCCAGACCTTCTTTTTCCAGTTACTGACCTTTGGGAGAAAGTTCCCCTCCCCTTCCCGCTCCCCTGCCGTGGGCTTAATAAGGCTTAATGAGGGGCCCGGTCCCTCCGTGGCCACCAGCTCATACTTCTACTCCAGGGCAGGGTAGGGGGAACGGGGCTAATGACAGGGTCCTGGTGTGGGGCGAGTTGACAACCTCAGCTGGCCTTTCTGGGCCTCTATTAACAGACCACACAGGGAATGTCTTTCCAAGGCCCATGATTTTTAATTTTTCCACTGGAAAAGGCAGCTGGGACGAGGTGGCCAAAAGGCCAGAGACAACGGCCTGTGCTGTTGTCAGCACAATTCTGTCCGCCCGCCCGTCTGGCTGCCCACGGCCTCCTCCTCCTGCCCTTCCATTTGCCCATGGATTAACCCATCCAAGTATCCAAGTGTCTACCTACTTGACCCTATGTCCATCCTTCCTTCTAAGCACCTGTCTGTCCACCCAACCTTCCACCTCTTCATCGGTGCACATGCACACACGTACACACACTCACACACACATCTAATCACACAGGTTATCCAAGATCTGTCTAAAACTAATCCAAGATCTGTCTAAATGCTAACTTTGTGCCTAAAACAGGACTGGGCAAATCCTTCATCCCCTTCCCTTCAGCCTTTACGTTATGTCATCTGGTGGAAAGCACAGAGTGAAAAGTGTCACTTGCCAGGTTCAGTGTGAATCTGAGCTCTGCCTTTCTTAACTTTGTGACCTCAGATAACTTTGTGCAAAGAAATTTATCTTTACTTTTGAGCGCCTGCTATGCTCAATGATCTGCAAATGATGGTCACCGATTCTTCCAGCAACTTTTTTGAGATGACTCCCATAGGAATCATTTTACAGACAAGGACACTTGGCTGGGCCACTGTACAAGGTAGTAAAGGTTGCGCATTGCATGACTCTTGGGGGTATCTTTGACGTCACTGTTTATGACAATACTAGAAACAACAGTCTTTCTAGAACTCTGTCACACACACCCCCCACCCCGCCCCTGAGTGGACCTTCCCTGTGGTCAGTGGGGTATGGTACTACTATGTTCAGAATGATCCTTTCCCAAGCTCAGGTGGATGGAGAGAAGGAGAGAAGAAAAGGAATGGGAGGAGCTGATTCCATGATGTGGTGAAACTCGAGTCTCAGAGAGATGGAAAGAGTTATGGAAGGGGAAATTGAGTCCTGGAGAAATCCACAGAATCCAGGGCTTGGAGAAACCTGAAAGATGCTCAGACTCAGCGATAAACAATAGCACTGCTATCCGGAGTGTCCCCGTGTGAAAGGCTTGGTCACCCGACCATGGTGCCATTAGATGGTGGGGCTGTCTTTAGGAGGCACGGCCTGGTGCTAGGGAGGAAATGAGGTCTTCCGACTGTGTCCTTCAAGGGGACACGGAGACGCACCCCTTCCCATCTCTCTCTCTCTGCTTCCTGTCTGCCACGAGGTGAAGGGCCCTCCTCCACCACGTGCTCCCACCATGAGGGACTGTGCTGCCACAGGACCAAGTGCCCGTGGACAGACACCAAGAGCCAAAGTAAATCTTTCTCCTTTCACGTTGCTCTCTCGGGTAGGTTTTTCCGTTTGTCTGTCTGCAGTAAGCTACGGACACGAGCATTTTCTCAGCTCTTCCCCTGAGCTGAGGCCACACGGTGCCTCGGTCCCTACAGCTCAACAACAGGGACCGAGAGTAGCACCAACCTCGCAGGACTGTCGGAGAAAACTAAGGGGAGACACAAACAAAGGGCCTACGGTGGCCATGCGGTGGCGAATGTGCTGTCCAGATGTTACTTACCACCATCCAGGTTTCAGTCCGACCCCACGAAGCCCAGGAAAGACCGAGGCTCTAGGTCCCTCTGGATCCAGCTGTGGCCGGGCCTCTCAGCTCTTCCATCTCCCCAGAGAGTCCCAAGTGGGTTTGCTCTGAGTGTGACTTTGATTGAAGCCAATGCCACCAAGTGTCAGGCTGTCTGAGCGGGTGTCAAGGGAGGGCCATCCTTCTCCTAATTACCCTACACCACGCCCCGAGTTCCAACAGATGTGGCCTGGATTGCCAAGGGCGGGGCCCAGTGCCAGGCAGAGCTGCCTTTGGAACTTGCCTTTGCCCTTCCTGATTGTGAGAGCAACTGCACGTCGCTGAGGCTCCTCCCTCCTCGGTGAGTGGAGAAAGAGGACAATGGCTGCCCAGGGGACAGTTGGCCCTTATAGAAAATGCCACGTGCTCACCTCCCCAGGAGCCCACCCTCCTTCTACCAGCTTCTGTTTGTGGCTCCCCCTCTGCCTGTCATCAGTGCAACCTGCAGGGAGGACCCCAGGCCTCGCCGGTCAGGCTGCCGTCCCCCTTGGCCTTGGTAACTGGCTCCGGAGGCAGCCATCTGGCCTCCCCAGAGACCAGAGGACGCAGCTGACTTTGAAGGATGCTGAGCAGAAAAGTGGAGAGAGACGCCATCCCAAGGACGCGTGTTGCCCCTGGACTTTCCCATCCAGTTCACACCCCGTACACGTGGCCGGTTCTCTGCAGCCACAAGAGTCAGAGAGGCGGCCTCGGTGGACCTCCCCGCGGGCCGAGCTGCGCCTGCGCCTCTCCTCCCCGGGGCTCCGGCCTCTGGGCTGTGCAGCTGGAGTCAGGCTCCAAAGGGGTCCAAACTCTTGCTTCAGAGTCTTTTGTTTCGAGGGCAATTTTAATTAAGGGCCTTGTAATTTCTTCTGTGAAGAATTGTCCTGGCTGCTCCATGAGACTGTAGGGACTGTCCCCAGAGATGTCATTCCTGATGCCAATTATTCAAACTCCAAGCCCCAATTTCTACCAGATGTGGCCGTCAGAGGGCTGAGGAGTGGGCCATGTGAGGACAGAGAGTCCCACCTGTGCTGTGTGCAGTGCCACCCGGGTCCCACCGCAGCCCTGCTCAGGGGCACCCAGTGGGTCCCCGCTGACCTGGTATTGGAGAGTGGCCGAGCTGGGGCTGCAGCACAGGCCTCTGCACAGGAGGGGAAGAGACCCAGCAGGGTAAGGGGAGGGGTGGTGGCCATCCGACTCCCCGCAGGAAGTGGAGCTCCAGGAGACGGAGGGAACGGGGGACACTGGGGGACATGGCATGGTGCAGGCAGGACAGGGACAGGATGGGATTCCCAGAGATGTCCTGGTAAAAGCTCCTGGTCGCTGGGCCCTGAAGGGCTCTCCTCTCTCTTCCTCCTCCTCCTCCCTCACCTCCTCCTCCTCCTCCTCTCCCTGCTTAGAACCACCCTTGTCCTCTCCCTTCCTGAACTCTCTCCCATCCACTGGGGCTGAGCATCCTTTGTCTCCCCCAGTGCCCCCACCCCACCCTTGGGTCACCTCTCCTAGCAGCCCTGACTATACCTGTCTGTCTGCTGACTGGACGTCCTTGCTGGCCCAGGCTCCTTGCCTCTGGTGACTCAGAGATGCGCTGGATTAAGGAAAGGTACTTGGAAGGGACCAGGGTAAGGTCCTGAGGTCCCGTGGTGTGTTCAGGTCTGGTTCCGGTGTTTACTAGCTGTGTGCTTTAGAGAAGTCACGGCCTTTGACGGGCAGTGCCAGTTTCCCCACTGATAAAATGGGAATGACGAGTGACCCTTACCTCATTAACCATCACGGTTCAATATGACAATCCACAGGGACACCTGGTGGCCTGGCAGACCGGTATCCTGAGTCCTTTATATACAGTGCCTACTCTGCTTTGGGCACCGTTCTAGATGCTGGGGCAGAGCAGAGAATAGACAGACAGGGTTCCTGTCCCCAGGGAGTGGGCTTCCTGGAAGGGACTACTAGCTAAAGGAGGGTGACAACAGTTAGCTGGGTTTCATCATCCAGTTATATGCTTAGTTCTAATATTATGAGATGGGCCTGAGCCCGCGTCTCCTGCCCCCTCACAGAGCCCTCCCCCTCCCTCCCCCCCCCCCCCCCCCCCCCCGGCAGGGGGGGATTTGCTAATTTTGCTCACATTGGGTTTTTCTAGAACGAAAGCTCTTCTCAGGGCTGCGCTGACCATGCCTCTAGGCTGCCTGGATCTTCCTCTAAGCGAATGACTTGAAATGAGCTGGTTGTCCTCATCTAAGACCCCCATCTCACCCCAGGGCAAGGAGGGGTTCGTTGTGCCCCAAGGAGAGCAGGGAAGTCCTCAGAGGCAGGAGTCCTGGAGCTGAGCCCTGAAGGGACACAGGGTGGGAGGTCCAGGGGGCAGCCTCCTCGGCAGAGGCCTGGAGCTCAGATCATCCAGGTTCTAGCGATTTCTCCAGCCAGGCCATCTGTCCCTCCTCCCACCTGATCAGTGCTGATGGGTGGCGAGGTGACCACCCCCAGGCTGGATGCTGGTGTCTCAGCCGTCTGCATGGCTGTGGGTCTCCTGGCGAGGGCCGGGGCACCGGCAGTCCAGGGCTCCGCTTGTCTGCTCGCCCCTCCCTCCCTCCCTCCCTCCCTCCCTCCCTTCCTTCCTAATGAATTTCTTTATTAGTTCAACAAACACTCCTCCAAGGCCTCCTCCATGCTGAGACTCAGTGTTGGGACAGTGGGTCTTCCTGCCCTGGAGGAGCTCATGGTCTTACGGCAAGAAGAGAGAGAACCATCCCAAATAGTAAATATAAAATAGGTGGCCATGACGTCCCTGAAGGAAGCAGACAAGAGGTTGAGAGGTGCTGTCAAAAAAACCCTACTTTCAGTAGGGTCTTCAGGGAAGGCTTCCTGGAGGAGACGACATCCAGGTTGAAACTTGGAGGATGACTGACACAGGACACACTACCGGACACACATCCAAAGGAAAGGAAATCGGTTGTGTTGAAGAGATGCCTGCACGCCCATATTTATTGAGCATTCACAACAGCCAAGAAATGGAAACCATGCAACTATCCATCAGTAGATAAATGGACCAAAAAAAAAGATCATATATATACTCAGTGGAATACTATTCAGCCATAAAATTATGAAATCCTTTTAAGACAATATGAATGGAACTGGAGATCATTAGGTTACATGAAAGAAGCCAGATCCAGAAACAGAATTATCCCATGATCTCACAAATAGGTGGAATAAGATAAAGGGGATCTCATAGAAGTTGAGAGTAGCATTGGTTACCGGAGGTGGGGAGTAGAGGGGTGGGGGAGGCTGGTTAGCAGATTCTAAATTACAGTCAGGTGGGAGTAGGAAACAGGGTGCTACTGGACAATGGGGTGACCATAAGTATTGACACCATACTGCACATTTCCAAAAGCTTAGAAGGGTTTTCACCATGGAGAAATAATACATGTTGGAGGGGATTGTTTACCCTAAGTTAAGCAGGACACAGTGTATACATAAAACATCACACGGTGCTCCATAAAGACGTGTGATCTTTGTCTTAAGTGTCCACTAAAAACTAAATGAGAAATGCAGTCACAAAAAGAAACTTGGAGGATGAAAAGAATATTCAGTGGAAAAGTGAGGAGGGAGACGTTCCTGGCAGGGGGCGGGGGGACAGCGTGGGCAAGCCCCCGGTGAGGGAGAGCGGTGTGGAGGGCCTGGAAGGAGGCCAAGGGGAAGGCTTTGGTTTCTGCTCTGGTGCAAAAGGAAACCACTGGAAACGAGAAGGTGTCTTGGCTGCAGGGGCGGAGACGCACCAGGAGGCATGGGGCAAGAGATGCCGGAGGTCCCCAGCCCCCTCCTGGCCCTTTAATCCTTTTGTTCGCACCCACGTCGGGATGGGGCTCAGCACCGTGGAACCCAACGCCTTCCCCTGTTGGATAGTTTGAGCTGAAGGCGCCTTATTCCTTCAATTGGTGATTCTCAATCTTTTTGGCCTCGGGACCCTGTCACACCTTTAAAAGTCATTTAGGATCCCAGAGAGTTCTGTTTCATGTAAACTACATCCTACGCCAAGGACAGGGTAAATTCCAGGAGCCTTGAGTGTAAAATGTAAATGCACCAAAAATCTCAGTCCTTAAGATATAGATTTTAAGGTGCTATTTTGAAGCCCAAGGCTGTAATGTCCTCCTGGAGTGGGTTTTTGTGCATCGTGAACTGTTTGCGTTCATTTTGTCTTTGCTCTCCAAGCTATCCGCCATCACAACATCAAACTTGGAACCCCCTGCTGGGAGTATAAAGGACGAACAAGGCCTTCACATCATTATGAAAACTTGTCTGACCTTGCAGACACCCTCTTGGGAACCCAGGGGCTCCAGACGACACGTTGATGAACCGCTGCTCTTGGTGGCGTGACATCTTCTGCAGAGAGCTTCCTCCCTGCGTCTGTGCTGCCTGGGGGGCTCCCCATCCCTGGGCGGCCAGCGCTCCAGGTCTCCAGGCTGAGCTGTTGGATTCATGCTTCTTCCCCGTCTGCGCCAGGGGTTCCTCCCAGAGCAGAGGGCGCCCCCCAACTCGCCCTGTCCTTCCTCTAGACAAGCTCCTTTGGTTAAAGATCAAGAGCCCCAAATAGGACACATGCTCCCACGTGTGACCAGAGCAACACAGCCCCCGGTGGACCTGTCCCCTCCACCGTGGGGACACTCCATCTCTAATCCTACCCCTGGGCCTGGCCATGCCCCCAGCCACCTGTCCCACAGTTCCTGTCCCTCATCCCTCCTCCCTGCAGCTCTTGGGAAGCAGATGTCCCACCCACAAGCAGCGCGCAGCCCGGAGAGCCTCGTCCGTGGGCCAACTTCTGAAAATAAGATTTGTTGGTGGTGTAAACAGGACACGGAGCCTGCAGGGACGGCTCCGAGGAGGACGTCTGAGGGGGGCGCAGAGGGCAGCCACCTGCGGGGTCCAGTGACCAGCCAGGCGCCTTCCCCAGCCGCATTAAAACCCGCGGCTCATCACCAGCAGAGCCCGCCTGGCCGCCGGCCCTTCCTGTGCTCATCAGATGCGCCCGCCTCAGGTCCAGCCGCGCTGCCTCTTTTGGACATCTTCCTCGGTCCCCCTGGGCCGCATGAGAGGACTGGGCTCAGGTCTGTTGCCTGAGGTCCACTCTGTCACCTGATATCCCAGGATATGAAGTCCCAAGAACCTGTCATGGCGGGATTATAAATGCCCAGAGTTGGGGACTGCAGTGTGACCAGGCAGTGACGGGGCTGTGACCGTAAGATCCCGCGTTCCTACCACCCTGCCCTGGGGACTTCCTATGATTCTGAACTTTGAGGATTCTGAGTCTCAGTGACGTCCAGAGCCTGTGAGGCCCCTCTGTGTGCGCCACAGCCAGGTGGCCTGGCCTCACCGCCGCAAGCCCCACCCCACTAAGGACCCGGTGCCTCCTTTCCACAGCTGTGAAGTGGGGGTCATTGGAGTCACTCACTCACGAGGCGGGTGTGGAGACAGTGGATTCCTGTCTGTGCGCAGGTCCTGGAGCATAGTAAGCACTCCATAAACGTCTGGGGCCCACCGTATTCTCAGACAAAAAGTTTCTACAGCTTCAGAGTCTGAGACGCCAGAGACATAAGTTTCAAAGAATCTCTAGCTCAAAGATGTGTTGATGCTGTGATGCTGTCGGCTGGCCGGGGACAGACACCACACTGTGGTACCCCTGAGCCAGGATCGTGGGGATGTGCCACAGGCCAGCTGGGGAGCCTGACGGGTCCCTCTGATCCTGGCTCTCGGCCAACAAACCAACAAACATGAGAGTTCCGTACCCTCCACCCCTGAGGGGTGCCTTTCTCTGTCCTCCCTGCACAACCCCTGGAGACCACCTTCTGACCAAAGTTCATCCACCTTACGTCACTCCGACCGTCTGTGAAGTCACAGGAAGGTCACCTTTCCCAGAGCTTGGAACTCTCTTTCCCAAGAACCTGCTCTGGCTCCCTACTGTCCCTCCAACGGAGTCTTATTTCTCAGCCCGACTTTTGAAGTCCCTTTACAGCCTGCCTTCTTTCAAGGAAGTCGAGGTCCGAGGGAAAGGGAAGAGAGAATCAGGGGGACTCCTTGAGAGTTGCTTCCGGGTCTAGCCACCTCTGTTCATTCTTACACCTCAAAGATTATCAGACACCCACTGTACGCCAAGCTCGGTTCTGGGGCCCTGGGGACACAAACATGAATCAGGAAGACAAGGTCCCTGACCTTGGATGCTTACAAATCCCACTTCAGATCCCACTCACCGTGAGCCTTATTCTAAGGGCGGGGAGCACAGGCCATTTCCCGGCTGCAGGACTCTGGACCGACTCCCTGGCCTCAGTGCACAGTGGACACTGCCCACCACAGAGGGCTCCAGTGAGGTCTCAGTGAGATGGTGATGGAAAGACCCCAGCAGTGTCTGGCCCACGGCCAGTCTGCAGTCCCCGGCAGCTGCTATTATCATTGTCACTGTCATCGTGACTTTGTTTCCCACTCCTTTGGGGCCCTCACTGTGGTGGCAAAAAAGCCAGGCAGGCCTGCTCCGGAGTCCTGGGTGTACAAGATGAACCATCCCAGTGCCCCTGGCCAGGGCCGGTTGCCAGGCATGGTGGGCACCCCCAGCCAGGGCTCACGTGAACCAGGGCACAGCTGGACTCCTCCTGGCCAACCTCACTCTCTCCCTTGGGTCCCACGCCACTCCTACAGCCTGAGCCGCCCCTCTGGGTTCCGGGGTCTTCCACGGAGGGCTTGAGCAAAGTCAGAGTGAGGCATAGGCTGAGACGTGGGGTCACCGTACGAAGGCAATAGGGAGCCCTGGTTAGCTCTGGAGAGAGAGCAGCCTCCAGGCGAGGAGCCCATGGCCTTCAGTGGCTCTTCAGTTTCCCTGCGTCTTGCCCTGACAGCTGCCAGGGGCTCCGGCCAATGCCAGCCATGGGTCCCTGGGCTGTTTGTGGTTAGATTATTTTTTCATTAAGTCTGTAATTATTAAAAGTGCAAGTCCAACTGTGGCGCGCCGAGCTGGGCAGGCAGGAGCTTGAAGCTTTTTCCCTGCCTGCGGCCGGCCGGCCGGGCCCCCACCCTGTTCTGGTTAAAGGGGAACGTTTTCGGGAAAATAAACCAGGAGGCCTTGATCCCGTAGGGACTTTCTGAACTTGACCCCACCTCGTTAGCAGGCCTCGTCCCTCTCCCTGTTAATTAAAGGGGAGATGAGTTTCCAGCGCAGTTCCAGCCTCGCCAGGCCTGTGCCCACAACCTCGAGAGGGAGGCCATGGGGACGGGCAGGCCAGCAGCTGGTGGCCTTGGAGGTAACAATTTGTCTTGCGATGGAATCCACTCCCCTGGATAACGGGACTTTGTGTTCTCACAGCGCCCTGACCCCCAAGGAGGGGCTGAGTAGAGAGAAACCGCCATGTTTCCCCCAAAGCAGGAGCCACCAAGGGGACAGCTGTGGGCCACTGTGGGACTCAGTCCCCACTCCCCAGTTTCCATTTGCATTTCTCACAGGATCTGAGCAGCTGCGACTCGCTCACCCATTTATTCGTCCACACAACAGGGATTCCAGGCACTGTGCTAGGCACCAAGGGCCAGGAGGCAAAAAGGAAAATCTGTGCTTCCCCATGATGGAGAGCAGGCCCAAGAGGGCAGCAGCACCAAGGATGAACACGGTCAGGTGGCGTCCACGGCCACCAGACCAGCTCAGTCAGGGCTAGAAAACCAGGGGAGGGCGGCGGGATCCTCTGGGGAGGTGACATCTGAGCAGAGGCCTGCAGGAGAGAGGGGCCAGCTGTGGGGACAGTGGCAGTGCCATCTTAGCAAGGAACGGTGGGTCTTGTTCCTTGTTCCCGCTCTCCACCTCTGAGACTTGTGCCTGGGCCGCCTGGACTGTCCTTGTCCCTTCCCACTGGCCCCCAGCAATGGCTGTTGTTTTAACCACTGCGCCCAGTGCGTCTGTGAGACCGGAACTCGAAGCCGTCTCAGGGCAGAGCGCTGGCCGCCAGCGAGAGGCTCCAAACCACGTTGCTCACGTGCTTCTGTCGACTACCGCCGCATTTTTCCACTGGAAACTCTAATGAGATGGTTTTCTGACATTGCTTTTGTCTAATCCAAGGGTATTTTTCTATTTTAAACTCTAATGAAACGGTGCTTTTCAGATGACAGATTAGACACTTCTACACCCCTTGCTTAAAAAAAAAAAAATTCTCCCCCAAACAAGAACAAGAAACAGAAGTGCAATATTTGAGTGAGAGAAAACTGGGAGAGATTTGAAATCCTGAACCAGATGGACAAAGAAGGAAAATAGACACGGGGACCCCCAGGGACTTCCAGGGGGAGCCACCCTGCAGGATGGGAGGGGCTGCTCTGGGACGGGGTGGGGGGGAGTGCTGTCGCTGCTCTGGGTCGGGAGGGGGCTGCTCTGTGACCCGAGGCTACACAAAGAAACAAGCTGACTCACCCGACAGCTGAAGAGTTGGAGGTGGCAGGCAGCAGAGGAAGTGCTGGGGGCGGGGACATTGGGAGAGGGATGATCTGGAAGTCTGTCCCCAGTCCCCGCCCCCACCATGCCCAGCCAGCCCACAGTCCCACTAACATCATAGTTTCATTGTCTAGAAAAAGATAAACTAGGAGGTCCCTCAAAGCAGGGACACCGTGCCTGCAGAAGGTGAGATTCTCAACCCCCTCCACTGTCTAGCTCTGGAATATCCAGGAGTCTATTTATGATCTTCTTTGTCCCCTAAGCATAAGATTATCTGGGAACCACTCCCAAGAAAGTGACCTAGAGAGAGGCCAATTTGACCATGGAAAGCGAAGTTTACATAGAAAAAATTAACCAGCCGCTCGGCCACCCACCCCATTCAGAAGCCCAGCAGTCCGTCAACCCCAACCACAGATTCCGGTCTGTGTTGATGTGAATGGACAGCTGGAAATCATCATATATATAAAGAAATTTCCAACATGAATGGCAGAGACCACAGAAAACCATGAGGTTGGGGGAAAAGACTTTGAAAAGAAGTGGACACAAGGAGCAAAAGAGAACTTAAAAATAAGCCCTAAAATTGGTATTCTTTGAGCAATAAAGATATAGTATCCATAAAACATGAACAGAAAGCTATTAAAAAGGAACAGAGGAAGAAAGTCAATGTGAGGGGCTGGGGATGTGGCTCAAGTGGTAGCGCGCTCGCCTGGCATGCGTGCGGCCCGGGTTCGATCCTCAGCACCACATACCAACAAAGATGTTGTGTCCGCCGAGAACTAAAAAATAAATATTAAAAAAAAAATTCTCTCTCTCTCTCTCACTCTCTCTCCTCTCTCACTCTCTCTTTAAAAAAAAAAAAAGAAAGTCAATGTGAAACATACATGAAGTAGATTTCATGAATGGCCCCCAGTTACTTCTGCCCCAGAATACCTCCCCCTTCTCAATTAGACTTGACCCCTCCCCACCATCAAGAACTGGAATCTGTTCTGGTTTTCTGTGGCTACATATCAAAGCACCCCCAAAACAAGAGAGTTGATCTTGCTAGTTAGAAACTCAGGCAGAACTCAGCTGGTGAGTGTTCTGTTCCACGGGGTGTTGATGGAGCTCACCAGGTGGCATCCAGCTGGTGGATGAGACGGTCAGGAGGGTTCAAGAGGGTGTCACTTACGGGTCTGGTGCCTTTGGCAGGGATGGCTGGAGGCTGGTCTCAGCTCAGAGGGTTGCTGGGCATGTCTGCGTGTGGCCTTTCTGGCATGGTGGTCTTAATGGGGTATCTGGCTTCCCCTGGAGCGAAGCCCCCAGAGAGCCACGTGGAAAGTGCCCTGCATGTTCCAATCTAGCATCAAAGATTATGCAGTGTCCCTTTTGCTGATTTCTAAGGCTGGCCAAGGCTCAAGCAGAGGAGGTTGCTATGGGACAAATGTCAAGGATTTGTGGACATGTTTTAAAGTGGTCCTGCTGATGGGACATGAATGTGCTTTATCAGAAAGAGGCTCTGAACTTACATTTTCCTGTGCAGCAAACTGCCTCAAAACTCAGTGGCTTACACTCCACTCCCTGAGCGGGCTCCATGTGGCTTTCGCTGGCCTCTCTCATGTCCTGTGATGGCTGATGTCCATGGTATCATGGGCTTGTCTGGTGGCTGGATGATGTCATCTGGGGTAACAGGCGGGGCTTAGTCTTGGGTCTCTGACCCTCCAGGAAATAAGCCTGGGTACATGCCAGCCGGGTGGTGGACATCGGTTCCCCAGAACTGTGAGAGGGCACCGGGCCAGAGGCACAAGACACTTCCCAGCTTCTGCTTGTGACATGTTCACTATCATCCTATTGGGCAGAGCAAGTCACATGACCAGAGTCTGTGGGCAGAGCTGGGACAGGGGCCTGGACACAGGCGTGGAGGGTTGGGGGTGTCGGGGGTGTGGGGCTGGGTTTCTTCCCGTCTTGGTTTTATAAGTCTCCTGGGACGAGCTGAGACACAGGAGTCTGTGGTTTCAACGCAGCAGAGACCAGAGGGTTTCCAGGGCTCTCTGTGCCACCAGCTGAGAGCAAATCACGTCTGAGTGGGGGGCAGGCCCTGAAAAGAGAAGAAGAAGAAGAAAATCATGGCAGCAACATTAAATTATCAGATTTGTCTGCGAGGAAATCGTGCTGAGCGGTGTTTTATAGGGTGTGTTCAGGGTGACGGGAGGCTTGGGTTAAATGCTCAAAGAAAACTACTTTTAAAAGGCAATTATAATTTAAGGGAAAAGAACTGGAAGTTTTAGAGAAAGGAAATATTGTTACGGGCAGGACTTAGCAGGAGACGGCATTTTCATAGTCATGATAATGACCTTGACAATGAATGAGAAACTCATAAAATCTTGATCTTGGCTCTATTAGGAGGATGGGGGGGGTGAGTACAATCAAGCTAAAATCCCTCCTTTATAACAGTAAATGAATGTGTGGTGTCTGAAATGGGTCCGTGAAGAGTTACAGGTTGATTGGATTTGGAAATATGAAGGTGAACCCCAGAAGACAGATGAAAAGTATCCAAATGAACTTGGGATCAGGCCTAAGGGTCTCCCTGGAACCATGTGATGGACTTCCCAGTTCCATTGGGGGGTGACCCAGTGCCCGACCCTGCTCCTGCCACCTCCCACCACTACCACCTTGGGTAGGGCTTATTATTATCTTATATAATCCCCACAAAATAGAAATGTTTAAAAGATTAGATCAAATGTATAGACAAAATTACTGATTATTTTTCTGGCAACTCAATGAAGTACATCCCGCAGTATGTGTGTGGACTCCACTTTGGAAATTCTGGTCTAGGGCAGGTGCTCAATAAATGTAGGTACCTTTCAAAGTTAATAATTATCATTATTAGAGAAAATCCGTGCTCTTCTCCTAGACCATAAGCTCCGTGGAGACCAGAAAATGTTTCCCTGAAGTGTATACAACAGGAGCTCAACAAATGTTTATGGATAGATGTGTCCAGAGGTGAAAGAAGTGAAGAGGAAAGTACTCAGCGTTTTGTTGTTGTTGTTATTTTCTTGAGGTGGGGTCTTGCTAAGTTGCCCAGGCTGGTCTCAGCCTCGTGGGTTCAACTGATCCTCAAAACCTCAGCCTCCCCTGTAGCTGGGACTACAGGTGCGTGTCACCACCCTGGGCTTGGATTTGGAGTGAAACAACCTTGGGCCTCACTCCCAGATTGGCCACAGGCTCCCTGCGTGACTGGGCAGGTCAGTGCAGTTCTCTGGACCTCAGTCTGGTCATCTGTCTGATGAAACCAACAAATCCTCCCCACTAGGACTTGGGGTGAGGTATGAAGGTGCTCTGCCTGCTGAGAGAATGCCATCGGCCCCAACACCTTCTCCCCTGCTGACCCCCAAGGTGGGTTGGGAGTACATTAGGAGTGCTCTAGGCTGCAAGGAACAAGGTGCCTGACTAAACGGGTCGTTATTAACAGCTGACACTGGAGTAGGGGACCATCCATTTGTACGTGTGCTTCAGCAAACCTCTGAATAGTGGCTACGAAAACTAACTTAACGAGACTTACCTGATGACGAGGCAGCACATGAACTGAAGGGCCCAATCTTGACCTTGGCAACTCAAGGAATTCTTCCCACCTGTACCAACCCCCTAGACAAGTTCTAGAGCACACATGATACCCCAGGTGTGTCCTTGGGCCTCCTTCCCAGATGCTTCTCCCCTCCCTGCCCCATCTTTTCGAAGCCTGACCTGTGAATAAATGGAAATCTTCATTTTAACGTAGTCCTGCAGGGCGACCTTTTCTTCTGTTCATGATGTCTTCTGTGTTCTGAGTCATCCTAGGTCATGACGACTGAGATTATTAATGCATTTTCCTAATGGATAATAGGTACCAAAACTCTGGAGAAGTGATAAGCTGTCGTGGGTTGCCTGTCATTCACAATCGCCCTTTATGTGTTTCATGAACAGCTACGAGAGAGGCGCTCAGAGCCCCCAGACTCAAGGCAGTGGTAAGGAACTTGGAATGTTCGTTCCCCTGATTTGATCAACACACCATTGAATTCACGGGTAGAAACGGTGCACTGAGCTTCAGAAATGCGTGCAATTGTTATGTATTTTATAAGGTTTTTAAGTGTTTGGTAGCAGAGAGCAACGTTGGCAAACTGTCAGACAGCACCTATCAAAATGCACAATTAAAGCAATAATTAAAAAGTAAAATATTTTCTTAATAGAAAAGGTTGTAAGATCCAAGGGAATTTATTGTCATCCAACCTAATAAGGACTCTGTAGCTCCAGGGTGTTCAGAGGGTCATTAATGTCCCCGAGGTGCCCGGCTCCTGGGATCCTTCTTTCTGCCACCCTCTGAGTGTGCCAAGAGGGTCCCAAGATGGCCATCACAGCTCAAGTCACAAGCTCAGATGACAGTGTTCAGGAGCAGGAAACGAGAGGGGGTCCTGGTAGACAGCGTGACCCTGGCCCAGAGGGTCCCCGCAGACCTCCCCTTTCATCTCCTGGGTCAACCCTGGTCAGATGGCCACCCTAAGCACACAGGAGGCTGGGAAAATGTCGGCCAGGGTCAGCGTCTGTTCTGAGAGATGGGAGGGAGGGACAGAAGGAGAGGGCGATGTCCAGGAGGTGGGCCGTGTCCCCCATGGAGATTCAGTGACGGGGCAGGGTGACCAGTGGCCCCAGTGTACCTGGGAGACGGAACTTCTAAAGCCAAACCCAGGAAAGTGCTGAGAGGCCAGGACAAGTCAGGCCACCTCCAGGAGAGTTCCGGTGGCCCGGAGACCAGGGTAGACCCACCTCACTGCAGCCCCGACGGAGCAGGTCACCTGGAGCAGCGCGAGGTGTGGGGACGGAGCTTGCTGCCTCTGGCTCTCCCCAACCCCAGCCCCGCGTTTCACCTCTAGGTCTGCTCGGCCCTGGGTCCCAAAATGACTGGAAGCCTCGCACGCGCTCGGCTGGGTGGGAAGAGCTAGAGATTCCCGGAGGAAACAGGGACGTCTCTACCCAGAGCAAGTGCAGACGGAGAGCCAGGAGACTTCAGGGGAATGGAGCGTGTCAGTCACTGAGAGCCAAGGAGGGGGGCCCAGTGCAGCCTGGGGGGCTTTGTGGGGGGTGTTGCCTCCCTGGAGCGTGCGGGAGTCCGGCAGGTAGAGGGGGAGCAGAGGCCACTTCATGCACGAAGGCTGCCCACTCTCTGGTCGTCTTTTAAAGCCACAGGATAGCTTGTTCTTGGGGATTTTATGTCCCCCTTAATAAGAGTGGCCACTACAAGTGGGCAGGACTCCCTGAAAAGCCCTCTCCCACCCGCTCTGCTCACAGTGGGCCCTGCAGTGGTCTTGCGGGATGCAGGGCTGCCAGGAGGACTCTCCTCATTCTATGGAGGAAAAGTTGAGGCCCAGAGAGGAGTCATCCCCTGAAGATCCCACAGCTGCCACGTGCCAGAGTGGACACGTGGACCCAGCTGCCCCTCTCCAGCCAGCACCAAGGATGTCCTAGTGTGGGAGGAGAGGTCAGGTCGCCCACGGTAGACCCCCTCCCAGGACTCTGCAGGTCCCCTGCAGAAACTCACTGCATATGATGTGGGCTGAGGGGCCGCCGTGGCCTCAGAACCTCCTGTTAAGCCCTGGCCTGCCTGTCCGCAGCCCTGGAGCGCTCCTCCCCCTCTCAGCCAGGGGCATCTGGGACAGGAGGCAGTGGGGTTCCCTGGGGCCTGGTATTTTGCACACAGCATCAGTGAGATACCTGAGATAATCAACTTAGAAAAGGTCCATCTTGGCTCACAGATTTGGAGATTCCAGCCCACGATTCATTAATTGTCCATCTCACTTTGGGCCTGCGGTGAGTCAGCACAGAGCAGTGGGAGCTGGCCGCATGACCAGGAGGCAAAGGTGAAGAGGAGGGCAGGCCAGAGACCCAGGACATCCTCCAGGACACTCCCCTGGGCACCTGACCACCTTCCACTGAGCCCCTCTCAAAAGTGTGCAGCGCCCCCCAATTGTGCCACGCGGGGTGTGTTGGTCAGCCTTTTCATTGTTGTGACCCAAAGCAGAACAACTTAGAGCAGGAAGAGTTACACTAGCTCCTGGTTTCAGAGGTTGGGTCCATGCCGGGCTGACTCCAGGGGGCCCTAGGTGAGGCCAGCATCATGGCAGAAGGGCAGAGCAGAGGAAAGCAGCTCAGGAATAGCAACCAGGGAGGGGGGAGAGAGAGGAGAGAGAGAGAGAGAGAGAGAGAGAGAGAGAGAGAGAGAGAGAGAGAGAGAGGGAGGGAGAGAGAGAACACTCCACTCACCAGTTACAAAATATAAACCCCAAAGGTTTACATCCTCCAGCCACACCTGACTACAATTACCACCCAGTGAATCCAGATCAGTGGATTAATCCACATAGCTTCTGATGCAAAGCACTGAGAGAACTACGACATCACTTCTAAGGCATTCCAAGATATCTCTGGCCTAGATGCACACCTTAAGTTTAATATTGAGGAAATATCATACAAACCCAAATTGAGGGACATAACTTTCCTTAAAACAACGAACCCATGCTTTTTTTAAAAAAAAAAATCAATGATCATGAAAGTCACAGAAAGACAGGCCAAAGAGTCACAGCAAATAAATGCAACATGGGTCCTGAACTGCATCCTACACTGAAAAAAAAAATTCCCAAAGGGACATTGCTGAGCCTGCCGACAAAGCTGGAACTCAGAGCACAGATTAGAGAGCAAGTGCGGGGCGTCTGCCTGTGGGAGGGAAGAGGCCGCCTGCTTCACCGGTTGCAGTTCCAAGGCCATTTGGCCAATCTTCCTGGTTACAAAGAAAGACATATTTCCTTTGCCCCACTGATTCTGCGTCTTAGAATTTATTCTGCACGTTCTCAAGTATTTGCAAAGCAACGTGGAATCTTCCTGGTTACGACAGGAAACAACCAAAACATCTGTCAAGAGGGAACCCAGTTGCTCAGCTGTGGAGTTTAGGCATCTGTTAAGAAGCGGCTGCAGGCTCTCCAAAGGTGTTAAAGACTGATCTCCAGCAAACAGCGGGGAGCCCCATGGAGTGTGTCACCCTTTCATAAAGAAACAAAGCCGGGAGAAGGATGTCCCTGTGCTCATTAAGCAATCAACCATTTTTGAGTAAAAATTCGAGATAGAAATTGCTAACAGTTGCTGCTGCCTGGGACGGGGCTGTGAGAGGCCAGGAGACGGGTGCCAGGGGGAGCTGCCTTCTGCAGGGTACACTTCTGTGCTGTTGTTTTGTACATATGTATCTAACCTATTTGAAGAAGAAAGAAAACAGAGGAGAAAAGGAGAAAGAAGAAGTAACCAGAAATAAATACACGTGCATAAGTGTATGTGCATGAACAAAACGGGATTTACCTTCAACGTTGACCGTCAGCTCATACGGCTGTCCTGGAAAACTGCTGGAAATGCATAGGAAGGATCACAGGTGACAGAGGACAGAGGGATGTTCAAGCCTGTCTTCCCACGACTAGAGGCAGACACGGAGGCCACTTAGGACAGGAAGGACTAGGACAGCACTCAGATCTCCTGACCTCCGGCTGCCCATCCACGCTGCTTCCTCTCTCCTTCCAGCGAGCAGATCTTTCTTTTCACTCTGCATCCCTGTCCCCTGCTGCCCCAGAGCCACCACCATCCCATTCTCTTCATGCCACACCCGGCCCTGCCAGCACCCCCGCCCCGGGCTGTGGATTTCTGTGCAGATGCATGTTCGGTCAGCGAGGCTTTGTCTTTTCCTTGAATGCACATTTGGCCTCCCCCTGAGCTCTAAAACACAGGGCCAGGGGTTCAGTATCTGAGTCAGACAGAGCTGAGCCTGAACCCTGCTGTCAAAGCATCTCCTCTCTGGGTTGTCTCGTGAGTTTGAACTGAGCCTGCAAATGCGTGTGGTGTGTCTGGATCCTCAGGGCGGAATGTGACATGTGGAAGGTGTTGTTCAGGAAACCTTGAGCACCCTTGGCCGAGTCTCACGGCAGCCCCAACCACAGCTCAAAGAAACCCCACAAAACAGATTCCGCAACTCCAAGCACCTGCTCCAGGATAAGGGGGTCTGGAAAGAGTAGCCAAGCAGACCTATGCAACCACACAGGTCACCTGCTCCATCTTGTGACCGCCCTCCCCCGCCACTGCCTCACAGTGTCGGTGTTGGTGGATTTTGTGTAATACATTGTAATGATCCAACTCACATATGATAACACAAATGATAGATCTCTCTGAATATTTGAAAGGTACAGAAGCATATTAGCAAAAAAAAAAAAAAAAGAAATAAAAATCATAGCAGAATGTTGCCCCCAAAGAATGAAGAAACAAAATGACGTTTACCTTATGATCTCATCCATGTTAAACTCCAAAGTTGACAAAACTCACCTGGGGTGACAAAGGTAACAGAGGGCAGTGATCATTATCCCCCAGAGGACAGCGGACGGTTGGCAATGGCCTCTTCCTCCACACAACTGCCAGTTCCAGGGGTGTGTGGGGATTGCACACCCACCTGCACACATTTTAAAAAATATCACTCCCACATACATTTCTAAAGGAAAAATAGCCTATCTCCTGTTTTATTCCCTCCTTTCTGGAATTGCTACTGTTAACGGTTCTCTCTTTGCTTCCAAGATATTTTTCTATTTGTTTATGATTCTAGGGGATGGGTGATGGGAGGATGGATGGGTGGGTGGGTGGGTGGATGGGTGATGGGAGGATGGATGGGTGGGTGGGTGGACAGGTGGGTGGACAGATGGATGGGTGGGTGGGTGGTGGGTGAATGGATGGATGGATGGATGGATGGACAGATGGATGGGTGGGTGGATGGATGATGGAAGGATGGATGGGTGGATGAATGGGTGGACAGATGGATGGATGGATGGGTGGACAGATGGATGGGTGGATGGATGGGTGGACAGATGGATGGGTGGGTGGATGGGTGGACAGATGGATGGGTGGATGGATGGGTGGACAGATGGATGGTGGATGAATGGGTGGACAGATGGATGGGTGGATGAATGGGTGGACAGACGGATGGGTGGGTGGATGGGTGAACAGATGGATGGATGGATGGGTGGACAGATGGGTGGGTGGATGGATGGGTGGGTGGATGGGTGAACAGATGGATGGATGGATGGGTGGACAGATGGGTGGGTGGATGGATGGGTGGACAGATGGATGGGTGGGTGGATGGGTGAACAGATGGATGGATGGATGGGTGGACAGATGGGTGGGTGGGTGGTGAGTGAACAGATGGATGGATGGATGGGTGGACAGATGGATGGGTGGATGGGTGGATGGATGGGTGGACAGATGGATGGGTGGGTGGATGGGTAGACAGATGGATGGGTGGATGAATGGGTGGACAGAAGGATGGGTGAATGGATGGGTGGACAGATGGATGGGTGGATGGATGGGTGGACAGATGGATAGGTGGAATGAATGGTTGGACAGATGGATGGGTGGATGAATGGGTGGACAGATGGATGGGTGGATGAATGGGTGGACAGATGGATGGGTGGGTGGATGGATGGACGGGTGGATGGATGATGGAAGGATGGATGGGTGGATGGGGTGGGTGAGTACACAGACGGATGATAGTTATCTAGATGGAATTTGTTTGTCCCTTAAATGTTACATGCTTGTTCTGTGACTTGCTATTTTCTTTTCATAACATGTCTTAGAGAGCCAACCACATCCGTATAAAACATCTGTTTTCTTTTCCCTCCCTCACCCCTTTGCTGCGGAGGATTGAACCCAGGACCTGGCGCGTGCTAAGCACATGCTCTACCACTTAAGGACAGCCCCCACCCAGCCCTGCGCTCCTTTTAAAACACACATGGTGCTGCACGGTGAGGATATGCCATAACTAACTTCATTAGCGTCGTGTGGCTGGGTGTTGAGGCCATTTCCAGCTCTTGCCATTTAAGCAACACTGCGAGGAGCATTCTTCTGCCTATTCCTTGGAGCCTTGTTATGTTTCCATTGAGCAAATGGCTGGAGGGGGGATTTTCTGAATCAACGTGTGTGCATTTAAATCCTAAAGGCTATTGCCAAATTGCCCCCCAAAATGTCACCCTGGCTTACGCGCGTCCCTTCATTCATTCCCGCACTTAATCATGTCGTCATTGACCGCCCCCTCCGGGCTCCTTGCTCCTAGTTCTGCAGCAGTGAAGGAGAGGGAGCCCTCACCTCAGGGAGCTCAGTCTGGTTGGGGAAATAGCCTCAGACAAGTAAAGACATAAACCCACCCCATCCCAAGTTACGGGAAGCATTAAGATGAATGAAGGTGTCTGAGCATGCGCGTTCCGTGACCCCGCTCACCCAACCTTTAGACCTTTGCTCATCCGACCGCTGCCTCTCCTGTGGGGAGCTGCGCCCGGGCTCCCCTTTGCCCCCTGTAGGACGGGGTGCTTTGTCTCCCTGGCTAACTTGCAGGAGGTCCTGACTATTAACTCGCTGTGACTCTTCGCTCCAGCCGGTCGCTTGCCTTTTATCTTTGCTCAGGGAGTTTCACAAGGTCCTTTTGATGGGGAACCATGATGAAATGTATTTCAATCATTTATTCCAGGAAAAGTTAGGCTTCTTAGTGTGTGTGTGTGTGTGTGTGTGTGTGTGTGTGAGTGTGTGTGTGTGAGTGTGTGTGTGTGTGTCTCCACCCCCATGAATCCATGCAACGAGCTTCCTTGTTCTTGCCATGGCCACAGGGAGTCCCACAGCGAATGTCTCCATCCACCTCTAGCAACTGTCCAGCGGTCCCAGCAGGCGCCCAATAACCTGGCTGCCCCCTGAGCTTCCCTCGGTTCCTTCTCACAATTTCATTCTTCTTTCCTTCTCTTGGTCTCTGGTTTTATTACGTCTGCAATAAGCAGATAACTAAATTTTGTTTAATATTATTATTATTATTATTGCAACATGGAGGGACACAAATGATTTTATTTCCTGCTCACAGCAGGCATGATGCTGCTCCAGGAGAGGCAGCAATTTGAGACAGGGCCTCCGGGAGTCAGTGATGTACAGACTGACTCTCCATGCCTAATGGTTCTGTATCTGAAGAGAGGAACCATCCATCAGGTATGGATGGATGGTATTCGCCAAAATTCTTTCATTGTCCAGTGAAAGAAATCCTGTTAAATAAGCAAAGGGAATTGCTTATCCACAAAAGGGGCAAACTCAATGGGCTGCAGGCATGGCTTGATCCAGGCACAGGGGAAAGGGGGCTCTCTCTCCCTGCACACTCAGCTTGGCTTCTCTCTGCCTCTCTTTGCTGGGTGAGATGGTCCTGTCCTGCTTCAGACAGCTTCATTCCATGAGAGGTAAATGCAGCACCAGCAGACCCAAGGCTACACCCCGAGAGTATAAAGAGGGAGCCCCTCCCCTAGGCCCCACAGCAGGAAGGATTCTGATTGGCGCTCCCTGGAAGGCCCTCCCTTGCGTGCAGAGCGTTGGGCATTCAGAATCCTGGACCCGAGGAGAGTCCCCCAGAGACGGGGACGGGGCTGGGAAGGGACGGGTGGGCACCACGTGGAGTCCTGAGAAGCAGAGCGCTCCCCACGGGGAGGAAAGCAACGCTGGTCCCCAGCGGCCAGCCCCCAGGACGGACTCTGGCCTCTCAGTGACGGGGACTTGTCTTTCCCCCACCCCTGAGCTCTGGGGGGCGTCGGTCCGCTCACCCGCCTGCCCCTTCCTGTCACCTTCCAGCCGCCAGCCTTTCTTACAGCCGTGACTGTGCCCAGCTCGGCCAGAAGAGGGGGGCGCCGCTGCCTGCGGGTGCGTTGGATTTGACTGAGATGCACCTTCCAAGGGTGGCTCAGGGGCTCAGAGAGGCCGAAGTTCCCAGTGGAGAAGGCAAAGGACACACCTATCCTGGTCCCCAGGAAATGGAGGCCATGACTATTAGTCACCCACAGTGTGCCCTGCCCGCGGCGTTTTTAATGTGCCCAATCTGCTTTAGGGTCCCCACCCCGGTCAACCGCTGTCAAGTAAATACTAATTTACAGACAAGGAAACTAAAGTTCAGAGAGGGAAAGTGGCTCCCCCAAGATCACACAGCCAGAGTCTCCAAGAACTGGGATCTGAGTTGTCCAAGGGTCCTGTCCTCTTTCCTCCCATCCTCTAATCCACACGCCCCTGTGATTATTAAGGGATGATTCACATGACAGAAATGACTCCCAATTAAATCTGAAAATACAGAAAGCATCTGGAATGTGCTCCGGGAGGCCAGCCTTAGCAGAATTACTTCCATACCCAGAATTTAGTCCTCAGCGATGGAACAGCTGGGTTTTTCTCCTTCCTGTCCCCAGTGAGAGGAGATGACCAGCTCCCAGCCATCTCTCCTTCCCTGGGACGCCTCAGGCCCTCGGTGCCACGGGGACATAGAGATCAACCCATCGACCTGTCACGATGCCTATTGATGAATGAGGAAGTCCCTCCTCTGCTATTGGCTAGGCCTGTTGGGCACTCACTGACCCAAGGTGGACGCTGAGAAGTCCTCAGCCCATGTCCCAAAGTACAGTGACAAGGTTGCTTTGTTCTACAGCCAGCAGTCACAGAACACATCTGCTGTCAAGCTCCTAAAACTGCCTTTCCCTTTCCTACCACACCGAGTGGGACGAGAAGCAGCGAGTTTGAATGTCCTGGCTTCAGCGTCTCTCAGCTGTGTGACCACAGGTGTGTCTTCTCTGAGCCTCTGTTTGTCCATTGGCAGAGAGGTGGTGGGAGCTTCTTCCCGGGGGAGTGAGTGAATCCACAGGGCCTTTCCTTCTGAGGGTCACGAACCATTTCTGTTTTGAAGGATTTGATAGGGGACTGTGTTGGTCAGCTTTCTGTCACTACAACAAAATATCTGAGATAATCCACTTATAAAGACAGAAGGTTTGTTTTGGCTCAGGGTTTCAGTTTCCAGCTTGTGACTGGTTGAACACACTGCTTTCAGGCCTTGATGTGAGGGCCAGAGGGCAATGGTGGGGAGCACAAGCAAGCAAGGTGCTCACCTCAAGACCAGGAAGCAAAAGAGGAAGAGGAAGAGGAAGAGACTGGGGTCCCACAGTCCCTTTGCAGAGCATGCCCTCGATGCCTTAAGAACCTCCCACTAGGCCCCACTTCTCAAAAGTCCCATCACCTCCCAAGAGCACCACCCCCGAGGACCAAGATTTCAAACAGAGACCTTTGAGGGACATTCAGGATCCAAACTGGAAGAGGGACTTAAGAGTTGGGTGATTCTGGTGCCAACTCCTGGCTGTGTGATCTCAAGCAAGCTGCATGACCTCTCTGAGCCTGGGCTTGCTCTTCTGTATGGTGGTTGGGGAATGGTGCTTGGTCACGGTCACCCCTCTCTTCTTCACCTGGCAGGCAGCCTCACCTCCTGCGGACCTCAGCGCCAAATCTTGGCCTCCTAAACTTCCATTTCTGGCCTCAGGTGAGAAAACAAGGAGGCCAGCTGGCCAAGGAGGGTCAGAGAGCACTGTGTTCAGCACTCTGTGGCTGTTCCAGCCCTGGGGAGACCCGTGAGCCAATTCACTCAGAGTAAAGTCCAGTTCCCCACAGGACAGGCCTGGTGAGGGCTGCCGTGACCCAGCCTGGCCTCCTCCGCCTCTTTCCTCCACCCTGTTCCACCCACACTGGCGCATCAAGCTCATTCCACCTCAGGGCCTTTGCACAGCTGTTCCCTCTACCCAGAATGCTCCTCTCCCATGTTGTTGTGGGCTCGATCGCTCCCTTTTCTCAGGTACCTGCTCAACAGTCGCCTGGTCAGTCAGGACTTTCCTGGCTACCACTGGCCTCAGCACTGTGATGTCACAGCTCATGTATGACGTGGTTGGTTTGACTATTTCCACAACCAGAATGTGAGCTGTGTGGGGCAGGACTCTGTCCAGCTCAGAGTCCTGTCTCAGTCCCGGGATCAGTGATGTGGTCGGTGCTCAGCAATCGTGGAATCAATGGGGGGCAGAGAGGCTGGGTGGTCTTCGATGGGACGCTGGCTGGTCATGGGTGGGAGGCTGGGCCAAGGAGCAGCGAGGAAAGGTCACTGGATTTTGCAGTCGGACACTGGCCCTGGCTCCCGTCCCCTCCCGCTCCCTGTGTGACGTCGGCTGAGTTCCTGAGCCCCTGGTCACACATCCCAGGACACACACAGTGGGGTCCTCCCCATGGGCCACTGAGATCCGACGGTGAGACGGCTCCTTCCCTTGGATGCCGGCCTCTTCTCTGTCGATCGGGGCGAGAGCTTCCGTGTGATGGTCCTGAGTCTCAGCCCCCCGCCTTCCTTCCCAGCAAGTGAGCTGAGTGCTCTTTGCACCATGAGCCTAGCAATTATTATGCACCTAGTATGACGTCCAAAACGGGACAGTACGATGTTCCCTGACCCGCTGGAGCCGAACTGAGGCTGAGGCCAAAGGGGAGACCAAGCAGGAATCAACCCAGTCCCCCTGACACCAAGGGCCAGGCATCTGTGGATGTAGAGGGATCCACAAAAGTAGTAATAATAATAACTGTTATCATTATCATTACTATTATCATTATTATTACTATTATTATTATTATTGACCTTGTTGATCTATCAGCAATAGGGCTTGGCCAGAAGGTGCCATTTCTAGTACTTTGAGGCGTGTCTAGGGCCTTCCCGTGGCTCTGGGGTCCTTCTGTGCCTCTCCATCATCCAAGAGACTGGGCAGAGGACAGCTGAGGGGTCAGACCAAGGAAGCTCAGCGGAAGGCGTGGCCCCTCTCACTGTCTCCAGGTGGGAGAGGAGGAAGCTCAAGCCTGAGACTGGAAACGGGAGGGAAGGTGGCCGCGGCGGGACTCGGAAGTCAGAAAGACGACCCACGGCTGGGAACAGGGCTCTGGAGCCAGGACCGGGGTCCAGTCCTGGCTTTGACCTTGACCCGGGCAAGTTGCTTCCCCTGCCTGAGCTGGGGCTTCCTCTGCTTATCACGGTTCTGTTCCTTAGGGAGCTTGTGAGGGCGACATGAGTGGGTGTGAAGGCTGAGCGTGGAGGCCCTCTCCGGGGAACCAGCCGCCATGTTGTGAGGAGGCTGGAGTAGCCCAGGGGAGGTCCACAGGGAGAGGACGGAGAGCCCAGCTCTGGGCCAGCACCCACCCCCTGGCCACTTACCTGTCCCCATGGAGGCAGGTCCCCCAGCCCCAGCAGACCTCTGGCGTGTGCAGTCCCAACTGACCCCCGGACTAAACCTCCCGAGGGACCTGCAGCCAGAAGCACCCACCAAGGCCTCCCTCCCGAATCCCTGGTCCTCGGAGCTGTGGTGAGTCAGTCACCAATTACTGATGTTCAAGCCAGTGAACTTCCTGTAAGGGTCTATACCGTGAATCTTGCCGTCTTCACGGTCATATGTCACCATCCCTCTGCCACTTTAGTGCAGAGCAGCCTACCTGAGAAACAGGTCGCCGTGCGCCCACGAGACTGCTGTCGAAACCGCGGGGGCTGCGGGCTCTCTGACCAACTTTCACTTCAAGCTACTAGAATGAAGGATCCTGGCGTTTCTCGGTGCGTGATGGTCTTGCCAATTCCCTGTGTCCCTCCATTGGACCACTCCGTCTCAGGGCAGGGTCAGCACTGGGGCAGCCCTTGTCCCCACTCTCGGGGCCAGGCATGGAGGAATCCCAACCGCGTTTAGAGGAGCAGGTCAGGCAAAGCTCCAGGCACCGTTTAGGCCCAAGCCGCCTCCGGTCTCTCGCGGCTGCAGCAAGGCTCCAGGGTCAACGAGGGCGAAGGTTTCCTGGGAAGAGAACGTGGCCGGAGTCTTGGAGAGTAGGCGCAACTGAGGCCAGCAAAAGGGAGGCTTGTTTGAGGCCCCGGGGAAGAGCGGGGCCAAGTGTGGAAGGTGGACACTCGGTAGGGAGGCCCGCAGGTCGGGGCCTTGAAGCTTCTTGAACAGAGTTGGAGAGGCTCCTGGGCAGACCCCTGGGGAGAGCCGCTGTGGCCTTCAAAAACCTTTGTGGCTCTGAGGCCATCAAGAGAGTGAGTCGCCAAAGCCACGGACGCCTTGTTAAGCAAGTCACTGACGGGGGCACTGACGGGGCTCGGCTGCAGGCAGAGAAGAGCATCCTCCCAGGCGCCCCCAGCCGGGACGGGGCTGCTTACCCACCACCTCCCACCCCCCCACACCCCCACCCCCCACCTCCCCCCCACCCCCGCACCCCCCCCACCTCCCGGTAGTCGGTGGCCGAGGGCAGCTGGCAGACACCAGCCCCTGCACCTTCAGCCGTAGGCAGGGGGGTTTGCAGAAGGCTCCTTGGGCGTGGAAAGGTGAAGGCTGAGGGGATAGGGACAGGGCAGTGACAGCATGTGCTACAGGTGGGGTGACGCAGCGTCTGTGAGGAGTCACAGCTGAGCAGTTGTGTGTTGGGGTGGGGTTGGGGGCAGGCTGCATTCAGGGGGTAGGGAGCAGGTGCGTGAGCGGGAGGCCCAGCCTCCACAGACAGACGCAACCCGGGTCAGAAGCCAGGAGACCGGAGGCTGATTCTGGTTCTAGACATTCTGGCCTGGGGACGGCCCGGCCAGGTGGATGAAACACAGTGCCTTGGCCGGATCCTCGGCCCAGGGACCAGGGCTCAGTAAAGACTTGCTGAACGGAGGAGTCTAACCCCAGGGAGCCTGCAGGTGCCCAGTCCAGCCGGCCTGTCGGGCACTGCCTGGGCACCCAGGACCCCTCCCCCCACAGGCCTGGAAGTCAGAACCTAACTTTGTTGAAACACAGGCTCTGCTTCTCTGTGTCCCTGCCAGGCCACAAGGACTGTGACAGCAACGATGGTGTCTTGAGCTCTCACTCTGCCCGCACACAGTGGGTGCTTGGTAGTGGATGAAGGAATGAATCCATCCATGAGTGACTAATGGCAGGAATTGAAGTAAGAGGTACGGGGCAGGAGGACATGGGCGCCCAGCGCCCCTCCCTGCACCTCAGGTGAAGTCCTCTCCCTGGAGGGTGCACAGGGTAGGTCTGCATGAAATATTTTTGAACAGATACTAAGAGCTCACACCTGTTGGGCACCAGGCAAAGTTCTAAGTGCTTTGGGCATATTGAATCCCTTAATCCTCATACTGGTCAAGCCCCTGTACAGATGAGGAAACTGAGGCTCATAGTGGTTCAGTAACATGCTCAAGGTCACATACATAGAAAGCAACAGAACCGCTATCTGGCTGGTCTCCATGGTCCATGGAGCCTCAGTGCCTCTCACCTGAGGCAAATAATCACTATGGCAACAACTATCACTTGCATCGGTTCAACGTCAGCACTTGTGCTGGGTGCGTTAAAGACACCTCGCTCCCCTTGACCCATTTAGTGGAGGAAGACCTGAGGCTGGGAGGGAAGGTCACCCAGCAAGGGGCAGCTCTGGTGTCAGTTCCTCCCTGAGGCTGGACCGCGACTTTTCTCCTTCACCTTCTCAGGCCAAGCTCTCCCCTCCGTCTTCTCCACACCCATCACCACCACGTGCAGACCAAGAGCCAGGCTGACGCCCACGTCCCTGTCCCCCAGCCACCAGAGACCTGCTGTCCCCTCATTATGAAGCACCTCTTTGTCCCTCCCCCCTCCCCATCCAATTACCCAGGGGTCAACTTGATTGTGAACACATTTTGGAAATATTTTCACTGTTGTTTTTAAATTTTTTCCTTTGTTTGAAATACCGTTGCAACTTCAGCCACAGGGGCAAGAAAACTGCCCCCGGCTGACCAGGGCTGTGAACCCGAGACCAGAGACGACCGGGCTAATAACCAGAAGGGAAACCCCCGGGCACTGGGACTCCTGGGAGGACTCCGGTCTTTAGGCTGTGCCGCCAGGGTGGGGCCGGAGGGGTCGTGAATACAGGAGGTGAAACGGGGATCCCGCCTCCGGCCACCAACTGTCCGTCTTGCTCGGTTGCCTGGGCTTCCTCCAGAGGGTCCTGACAGTTTTCTCTGGATCTCTTGGAAAGATCCAGGGTGGGACCAGAAGTGGAGTTCCAAGTTAGAGGTTCCTATGGGGGGCTAATCTAGGACCAGAGTAGAGGGCTCAATCTGGCACCAAGATCTTAAGTCAATGTGGGGTCAGAATTAGGACGCCATCTAAGGATCAGGGATCAGCCTGAGGCTGGAGTCAGGGCCTGTTGTGAATTAATATTCAAGGTTCCGACTTAGTCTTGATCAAGACTGGGGCCACAAGAGATCAAAAATAGGGTCAGAGCCCCCCCTGGAACCAAGGTTCTGATTTGGTCTAGGATCAGGTTCAAGTTCCAATGTGTGATGCAGGATCAAGACTCAAGTCTAAGACCAGGATCAGGGCTCAGTGTAAGACCAGGATGGGGCTCATTCTAAGACCAGGATCAAGGCTCAAGTCTAAGACCAGGATCAGGGCTCAGTGTAAGACCAAGATGGGGCTCAGTCTAAGACCAGGACCAAGGCTCAGTCTAAGACCAGGATCAGGGCTCAGTGTAAGACCAGGATGGGGCTCAGTCTAAGACCAGGATGATGGCTCAGTCTAAGACCAGAATCAGGGCTCAGTCTAAGACCAGGATAAGGCTCAGTGTATGTCCAGGGTCAGGATTCCTTCTAGGTCCTCAAACAACCAAAACGGAGTCCTGGCTTTCACTCCCACTTTCCGAGAGCATGAGTCCGTTTATCTATGAGACCCCAGTATTGTCTTCTCTAATCATAACCCTTGTCCTGAATCCTTCCACGGTCAAATGTTAGGCCAAATGAGGTGGCAGGTGCCAGCAAGCCTTGCAAACTGCAGAGTGCTGGGCAGACACTTCTGTGAACACCCCAAAGGATAGAGGTCACTGTGGACAAGTCCGAATGTCACTAAGCCTCCTACCGCCTCTTCTATCTGAGTTTTTCTTCTGCCTATCAAACTAATAATAGCGAACAGTCCTGCAGCACACTGGCTCCCATGTTCTGAGAACTGCATGGGCATCTGACTCATTTCATCCTCTAACAACCCTAGGAAACAGTTTTGGCTCATCTTTGCAGTGGGGAAGCTGAAGCTGAGGTAGGTTAAGTAACTTGCTCGATGTCACACTGAATAACTGGGAAATCCCTGCTTGCAATCAGGACAGTTTGGTTCTCAACTGGGTGCAGAGTTGGGAGCTGGGATGGGGGTCGGGGGTGAGTATTGGGGGTTCTTTGTGGAGCAGACAGATGAGACTGAGAGAGATAAGTCATCTCAAAGGCCGAGGGGTGACTTGTGGCCCCCAGTAGCCTGCACTGGCCCAGGAGGCCAAATCTCCCAGCAGACCCCATTTCCACACCGGGACATGAAAAGGTGGGGGGAAGAATTAGCGGGTGGCTTTTTCAGGCATCTCTTTAAACTTGTTTGTTTATGGAAAGAAATTTCGAGCCAGCTTCTGAAAACCTGTATTTTATGGGTAATTTTTCAATTTATTTCACACTGGTATTAAAACAATGACAACCCGACCCTCCGTGGAGGCTGCGATTCCACGGGTGGGGGGTGCAGGAGGGGACCCTGGCAGGAAGCACCTCCTTTGTGTGCCTGAGCGTCCCTCGGGAACAAGGCCATCTGTCTGTCTTCCTTTGGGAAAAGTCAGGGGGAGCGAGGAGTGAAGACGGGGTGCAGAGTTTGATTTCAGAGAGGAGCGAGATGCAGTCCGGGGAACAGGGACGGCCTAGCTCAGTGTCTCTGTTACACAGATGAGGAGCAGGCCGAGGAGCAGGCACCACCAAAGCCGCAGGAGGACCTCCCCCCGGGTTGGGTGCTGCTGGAGGTCTGGCCTGCGCTGCTGAGAGGTTGTCTTGGGGGTGAGATGTCTTGGTTTGAGGTTTCGAGAAACAGACCCTGACGCCAAGACCTGAGTCAGGAATTGGGAAATGACCCCAAGAAAGATGGCATGAGACAGGAAGAGCGGAACAGGAAGGGGAGGCAGTGGGTTATCCCGACGGCCTTCCACGGGCAGCCGGAGTCGGTCCTCTTGGTCCTGGGAGACAGCACTGGGTGCCTGGGGCTCTCTTGCCCCCTGGATGAGGGAGTCGGGGCGTCTGTCCGTCATCGCGCATGTCCATTAGCAGGTGGGGTGGGTTTTTCCCAATTAGTGCATGTTTCAGGTCGATGATTTCGATTTGATTCTTTCTCATAACTAACTTCTTTGCTGAGATCTTGTACGTTTTCATTTGTTTCAAGATAATTCATCATTTCTTGCCAAAGCATTTTTTGTGATGGATGCTTTAAAATATTTTTCAGATGATCCCAACATCTTCATCATTTTTGAATTCGTTCTTTTTTAGTTATACCTGACAGGAGAGTGTATTCTGACCTATTATCCACACATGGAGTGTGTATATTTTGCTAGGGATATTTAATATGTACATTTGAAGTAGCATTTGCAATTACTAATAACTTCCCATTCTGTGGTCGTACACGATGTGGAGTGACACTCTCGTGGATTCGCATGTAAACCTAGAGAAGATGCGTTCGATTCATTCTACTTTCTTTCGTATTCCCATCCCTTTATTCTCCTTTGTCAAATCCAATCAATATCTTAATATTGGCATCCATTCATTGCATTTTCTCACTAAAAATTCTTATCCCAATTCTTGTGGTGGGGGGTAACTTCCTATTCTATACTGGACACTTTGGCTTTTATGTTAGGACACTTCAGATATTCTTACATCTCTTCTTTGAATGGACAATCTCGCTGTTCAGGTGTAGCAGGTAGGTTCCCAACTGCTCTTGTGGCTGTCCTTGCAATGACCGGTCAGTTGTGTATTCTGGTCCGGTTCGTTCTTCTGATGCTATGGGGGCCAAAAAAGAAAAAAAAGACAGACAAAAAGAACAACAACAAAAGAAATACAGACCAATATCATTGGTGGAAATATTCCCAAAAGTCCCTAGCACAATATGAACTGACACAATTAAACAAATGACAGAAAGAATCAAACCCAATGGCTACGTGAAGTTCATTCCACCATGAGAAGACCGAGTTGGTATTTGAAAAGCAATCAACGTAATGCTCCACATCAATGGGCAAAAGGAGAGAAATGAAATGATTCTGTCAACATACAGGGAAAGTCTGGCAGCATGCAACATCCAGGCGTAAAAAAAAACTCTCAGGAAAAAATAGGAATGGGAACTTCCTCAACTTGATTAAGAGCATCCACAGAAACCTGCCTGCTAACTGCATGCTGAGGCTGAGGACTGAAGGCATTGTCACTCAGGGGAGAACAAGGCAAGGGCATCCGCTCTCATCACTCTTATTCGTCCGGTTCTAGTCAGTTCCATAAGGCAGAAAAAAGAATAAAGGCACAAAGATCAGAAAGAAAGAAAACTGTCCCTATTTGCAGGTGACATCATTGTCTATGTAGAAATATCCAAAAAAACCTATAAAAATACTCCTAGAACTAATGAGTGGATTCAGCAAGTTGACAGGATACAAGATCAACCCACAAAACTCTACTGTATTTCTCTATACCCAGTACTGAATGTGTGGACAGCAAAATTCAAAGTAGCATTTACAGTGACTAAAAGAAGAAAGAATATACTTAGGCATAAATCTAATAGTACATGTAGAAAACTTCTATGCTGCAAATGTTAAAACACTGATGTTAAAAAGAATAAAGATCTGAGTAGAGAGCCAGGCATGATGGTGCAGGACTGTAATCCCAGTGTCTTGGGAGGCTGAGGCAGGAGGATTATAAATTCAAAGCTAGCCTCAGCAATTTAGTGAGGCCCTAAACAACTTGAGACCCTGTCTCAAAAATAAAAACTAAAAAGGGATGGGGATGTTGTTCAGCAGTTAAGCCCCCTTGGGTTCACTCCCTGGTACCCATTCCCCCCCCCCAAAAAAAATTAATAGACTTACCATGTTCATGGATTAGAAGGCTGAACATAGTAAAATGTCAGTTTTCTCCAAGTTGATATACATGTTTAATGCAGTTCTAACCAAATTCCTAGCAAGATGTTTTTTTTGTAGATATAAACGAGGATATTCTAAAATTTAGATGTGAAGTCAAAGGAACTAGAAAAGATAGTTAGAAAAAGACATTAAGAATGAATCGAGATGGATTGGCCAAGTCAATTTCAAGATTTTATGTGACAATGATAAACAAAGTGTGGTATTGGCAGACAGGAAGGTACACAATCCACAGAAAAGAATAGATAAACCCCAAATAAATCCACAAAAATGGGCCCAACTAATTTTTGACAAAGGAGTAAAAGCAACTCAGTGGATGTAGGGATAACCTCTATGTGGAATCTCACTGGAGCAAAGGGACATTCACAGGTAAAAATATGGACCTGGACCTAAACCTCACACCTGACATAAAAGTTAACTGAAAATGGAGAGTCGACTTCAATGTAAACTTACGTAGCTTTTTAGAAAGAAATAGGAGAGAACGTCTTTGAGACGGAGGAATGGAAAATGTTCTTGGACTTGACACTAAACCCGGGTTCCATATCAAGAAAAAAAAAAGTGAGCCCCTGCCCCATAGAAATGAAACACTTTTGCTCTGTGAAAGACTCTACTAAGAAGATGAAAAGGAAAATTACAGACCAGGAGAAAAGACTTGCAAATCACAAGTTTCTCTCTCTAAGATATGCAGAGAGAATTTTTAATATTTATTTCTTAGTTCTCGGCGGACACAACACCTTTGTTGGTATGTGGTGCTGAGGATCGAACCCGGGCCGCACGCATGCCAGGCGAGCGCGCTACCGCTTGAGCCACATCCCCAGCCCTGCAGAGAACTCTTCAGGCCCAACTATAAACAAAAACACCAGGGGCATTGCTGTGTCTTAGTTTTCTGAGAACCTGTTTCAATGCTCCCGGGTACAATGAGCTTCCTAAAGAGTTTCCCACCTCGGGGGCAGGATGAGGGGCTTCGGCAACAGCAGCCAGATACAGAGGCTGTGCTGAACGGAAAGGGCCTCGGTACCGGGTACCGGCACTCTTTACATCACGGAGAGCCGCCTGTCTGGGTTAGATGGTTCTGGATTAGGATTCTCACTGGAATACCCCACCATTAGTTTACATGCGGTGTCCAGGGACCTAAATGCTTATCCTTGAGAGCATTTGTATGTTATGGTGAATGCCAAATTTGGAGAAAGAATCAAAAGAATCTCTTGCTGATGAAGAGGAGGAAGACAGTGATGATGATGTTGAACCTATTACTGGATTTAGATTTGTGCCCAGCGATAAATCAGCATTGGAGGTGAGGTTCCCTGCAATGTGTGAAGGCTAGGCTTTGCATCCAGATCCTGAGGATGAAGACTCAGATGATTATGATGGAGAAGAATCTGAAGTGGAAACACATGAACAAGGGCAGGGGGATATGCCTACATTTTACACCTATGAAGAAGGATTATCCCATTTCACAGCAGAAGGGCAAGCGACACTGGAGAGATTAGAAGGAATGCTTTCTCAGTCTGTGAGCAGCCACCATAACATGGCTGGGATCCCCACGGAAGATTCAATAAAAGATTCTGAAGATGGGATGGAGGTAGATACCACACCAGCAGTTGCTGGACAGTTTGAGGATGCGGATGTTGATCACTGAAAATGATTTATGCTGCTTAAAAGTTCTGCTTATAACAAGGAGAGAACCTGGTGCCTCTTCCACTTTGGAGTGGGGTTGATGAAAGTCTTTCCTTCTCCAAAACTCAACATTTAAACCAGTTCTTTCTCAAGACAGACTATACTGAGACAGCAAGTTGTCACCAGCAGAAGGAACTATGAACTTTATTCACAAAGGTGAATTAATTCATCCAAGGGGGTACTTGTAGTTTATCATTTACCCCAAAACTTTGTGTTAGGTACCCTATGAGTAAGCCTATAATTCCTGCCTTTGCTGTATGAATCATCTGTACGGTAGCAGGCCTGTGGTAAACATGCTCAGGAGCTTGGAGTGTGGGAAGAAAAGGCAAATATCTCAGAGGGATCAGCCTTTGTTATTCTCCACAGAGTCAAGAGTCTTTTACTGATTTGGAGGCCTCTTGGGAAATATCCTAGCTACAGATCCTGCCACTGACAAGAGTGTTTCTAGCTACCTCCTGCTCCTTCTGCCCTCTTTTACCAGTCTACCCTGTTATAGCCTCTTAGGTTATATCATTTAATTTCCACCCTCTTAGGTTAGTTTTCTGTAACACAACAGTGAACTGAAATGAAAATCCTCCAAGTGCTTCTAATGATAATTGTTTTGTCTTCGTAATAACATAACAAATAAATCTACTTTTTCTATTAAAAAAACACCAAAAGAAATTCTTAGACACAAATTGGTGTCAAAATACTTTATATACAACCAGAAATATGAAAAATCGTGCTGTATATATGTAATGAGAACTGTAATGCATTCTGCTGTCATTTATTTTTTTAAATCAATAAAAAAATCTTAAAATGTGCAAAAAATATGTATACACACTTCACCGAAGAGAACATACAGAAATTTATACACAGGTATTTAAGGTAGTTTATTCTTTTTTTTTTTTTTTTTTTTTTTTTTTTTTTAGTAAATGTAGCTGAAGTAAGCACAAGTCCACTTTATGTTAATAGCCAAATGTTGGAAATTACCCAGCGCCCTTCACTGGAGGAATGGCTACACAGATATAATGTCTCCATACCTTGGAAGATGACTCAGCACAAAAAAGCAGCTAACTACAAATACATGCAAAAAATGGAATGGCTCTCAAGGAAATTATGCTGAGTTAAGAAAGCCAATCTCAAAAGGATACAAACTGCATGATTCCATTATAAAACAAAAACTTGTGTACAACATAATTATAGAGATGGAGAACAGATGAGTGGTTGCTAGGGAGTTAGGGCTGAAGAGGAGAGAGAGCAGAACCATAAACGAGCTGTGTGCCGGAGTCTCGTGGTGGTGGTGGAGTTAGGCATCTTGACCTGGTGGTGCTTACAACAAACTCTACGTCAGAGAACGCTGCATCCCAGGAAACCACTCTTCCCTGGAAAATATGAACAGTAGGTCACCTTGGCAGGACCCTCAGTGGTTCTGGGGAAGAGCTTGGTCTTCACCAGGTGGAAGATCCAGGTCTTCAGGCTGCTTAGCGAAAAGAACTTGTGGGGGCCACAGAAGACACAGGCAGGAGAAACTGTTATCACTAGGACAAGAAATGAGGGCCCAATGTGACCAATGAGCCAGATGTTCACCAGACTCATTTGCTTTTCCTCTGGGGTAGAGTCCAGCACACATCTAGACTACATTTCCCAGCTGCCCTTGCGGGTTCACGTGGTCATGTGACTGAGTTCTGGCCAATAGGATGTGGGTAGACCAGCTCTATTCCCTTCCACAAGCCCTACCCCTTCTCAATGAGCTTTAAACCACATAGAAAATCTGCAGATGTGCTGAACTCTTTTTATAATGTTTTTTCCTATATATACACACCCATGGTAAAGTTGAATTTATAAGTTAGGCACAGTAGGAGATTAACAATATCTAGTAAAAAAAATAGAATGATTATAACAACATACTATAATAAAAGTTATGTGAATATGATCTCTCTGAAAATTTCTCACCGTACTTCCACCTTTTCTTTTTAAAGGAAGTACTTTACAGGTTCTCTTTTGGCAACATCACTTCACTTGCACTTTGAAGCCATTTACTAAGAACAATAAGGGTTATACTGAACATAAGCACTGAGAGATGATAATAGTTGATAATAGTCTGATAACCTAGTGATTAACGTTATGTGATTAACGGGCTGGTAGAATATACATAGTGGACATGCTGGACAAAGGGTGGTGTGCATCCAGGGCTGGATGGAACAGGCTGTGTGAGATGTCATCACACTGCTCAGAACAGTGCACAGTCTAAAACCTATTGTTTGTTGCTGGAATTTTCCATTTAATATTTTCAAACTGCTGTCAACTGCAGTTAACTGAAACTGTGGAAAGTGGCACTGTGGATGAGGTGGGGCTCCTGTACTGAAGAGGGTGGAGCACAAGCTGGAGGGAACCCGAGTCCCAGTTATCCCACAGAAGCCTGACTTATCAGGAACACGTGCCAAGCTGCGAGTGCTTGTCCTCCTCTGCTGTCAGTGCCTAGTGTTTCCTTAACTGACATCCCTAAGATGCCCACTTCCTGGGCATGCCATCCACATCACAAGCCCCAGTGTCCTCCCTGGGGACTGTCATCGGGGAATATTTGGGGTGAAAAGGGAGAAGGGTGAGGCAGGGAGGAGACTGAGTCAGCTTTCCCTCTCCTCAGTGTTGATGTGCTGGGTCTCCTCCCGGAGGGCAGCTGAAAAATCCAAATAGCCCACCGTAGCTCCAGAGAATCCCAGCGCCTCTGCGCATCAGACGGGAGGGGCTTGGACCCCAGGCCTTAGAACCCTAGAAATCAGATTTTGGAAAGACTGGAAGAGGTGTCACAAAATCCCATCTGTGCCATTGAACTGAAAGGGAAACGGATCCTGACGTCCCCTAATAAATCAGGGATGAGTGTGTTCTCATTCATCCATTCATCCATTCTTTTATTCAGTACACGGATATTAATTTCTCATGGACCGGGCACACAGGGATCAAACAGAAGGTTCCTGTCTCGAGGAAACCACCCACAAGCCCCTCCCCCACATGAGCAGGCCAGCAGCACTCGGTACAGCAGAGACTAAAGCGAGAGAAGGTGTTAAGGGAAACTGTGTGCTGTTTTTCCTGGCGCCATGAGAGGAGGTGTCTCTGAAGAAGTAGCACTGACCCAGAACAAGCCTTGGGGGCACCTGGGGAAGGGTTTCCCAGGATGAGAGAACAGAAAACCCCTGTGCACACGTAACAGGGGTCTGGGGAATAAGAGGAGGCCGGGTAGCTGGAGCTGTAGGCCTGGGGTCAGGAGGAGAACTGGGAGAAGGGGAGAGGGCTTCATCCTGCAGAGCTGTGTGGCTTGGAGCAGCCCTGGTCTCTGCGTGACTCATTGTCCCTCTTGGACCTGGCTCCTGTGGATGCTGCCCCCTGGATCAGAAATGACTTGGGGCTGGGCGGGGGGGACCTCGTCTCTGTCTGGGAAGAGTGTAGAGGGAGGGACAGATGCCACCATAGTTCCCCAGCTGGTGTGACCAGAACTGTCAGAAGGCATGGGGGAAGCCCGGAGGAGGTACCAGGCCTGGCCTGAGAACCAGGGAAGGAGAGGCATTAGAGGACTGGGCCTGAGTGAGTCCTGGGAAGTGGGGAAGGGACTTAGGCCACCATTCTGTGGAAGCCCCAAGGTGAGAGGCCTGAAATACTGCAAGGAGGGGGGCTCTTTGAGGTGAAAGGGGAGAAGTATGAGGTGGGAAGGAGACTGGGGTCAGAGATGGCAGACCATGTGGCTTTGCAAACCATTGTAGTCAGCACACTGGGCCACCGTGATGCCCACCCCAGCTCTGGCCTGACGGAGGCACCCCCAAGCCTGAAGCCTCTGTGGCTCCATCTGTGAAATGGAACAGCTGGAATCGAATGACCCCTGTTGTCCTCCAGTGTGTGGGGTGCCCCACAGGAAGGATGGCCAGCTGGGGCCGTGTCACACACACCCTGTTTCCCTCTCCCCGACATTCTCCAGTGTCCCTCATTGCATTGGGAGAACTGGAAGAGACACTCTCCTTTTCTTTTGAATCAAACTACACAAGAGCTGGGTGTGGTGGTGCACACCTGTAGTCTCAGTGGCTCGGGAGGCTGAGGCAGGAGGATTGCAAGTTCAAAGCCAGCCTATGCAACTGCAAGGCGCTAAGCAACTTAGTGAGACCCTGTCTCTAAATAAAGTACAAAATAGGGCTGGGGATGTGGCTCAGTGGTTAAGTGCCCCTAAGTTCAATCCCTAGTTTAAAAAAAAGCCACACAGGTAGATTATGCAGCAAGACAGTGTCAAGGGTGAGTTCTTCTGGCCCTCCAAGGCTCTCACTTTTCCGATGGACTGTGCCTTGAGAGTGCCTAGGAGAGGCAAGAACTGCACCCAAGTTGACAGCTGACCTGCTGTGTGGTCTTAGGCAAGTCACTTGGTCTCTCTGAGTTTCCCTTTCCTCCCCTAAAAAGTAGTTCATCAAGACAGAAACAATCTGTGTGTAGAATAACCATCTATAAAGTGTGTCGCCTAACACCAAGCACACAGGCCTTGGAAATGATAGTTAGCATGTTGTTCTCTATTTTGGTGAGAAGAACAATTGGAGGCAGGAGGAAGCTGTTTGGGTTGGAAGAGCAATTTGGCACCGACAGGGTTAAAATGGGACCAGCTGCCCCCAGTCCTGGTGATAAGGTTGGAGGAAACACAGTCCAGGTCCTCTGACCTGTCACAAGCGAATTTATGAGGTGCTGGACACTTTGAGTCAAAAAGTGGAGGCTCGCGACAGCTGCAGCAGGAAACACTCAGGGTCAGTGGCCAGAAGGGGCTCAGGACCCTCTTGAAAGAAAGAAAGAGGCGGGCAGTAGGCGCCGCGCAGACGGCCACCCAACAGGCAGGGAGGCGGAGAGGGATGGGACCCAGGCAGAGGCAGGGGCCCCGCCAGGTGAAGGCAGGGAGACTGAGGCGGGAAAGGACGTGCACTCTGGCGAGAGTGAAGTCCCAAAGTCGGGGAAAGGGGCCGAGTCAGGGCTCAGGATGGAAAACAGAGGGATGGCCCTCGGGCAGGAGGCAGATGCAGAAAGAGGAAAGGAAGGAAGGCCACAGGCGAAGAGCGGGTCAGGATGCGGCCGGAGGGACTCTCGGGTCCGTGCGTCTGTACCTGCGGGTGCGTGTGCGCTTGGCACTTGTCAGGGCCTCCTGGCCGGCGGGGCTGTGTCCACGTGCGGAGGGCAGCGGGGGCGGGGGGGGCATGGGGTGGAGGGAGGGCGGGGACCCGGCGCTGCGATGGGTTGCAGGACAGACCAGGCTCAGGGACCCGCCAGGCGACCCCCCTGCGCCCGGCCCCGCGGGCGATCGCGCCGCCCCCGCGCGCCGGCTCCTCCCCGCGGGGGCAGTGCCCGCTGCGCCGACGCCCTCCCTCGACCTGGCGGCAGCCCCTGGGCGGACAGCGGGTCCCTGGCGGCGGGAGCAACTCCGCGCCCAGCGGATGCGCCCCGCTCTCCCCCGCTCTCGGAGCAGCCCCAGCGCCACCGCCCGGGCCGTCGGGTCGCCCGGGGAGCCCCGCGCCCGCCTGGACCAGGCTGCCCAGATGCGGGCGCCACTCTGCCTGCTGCTGCTCGTCGCCCACGCGGTGGACATGCTCGCCCTGAACCGAAGGAAGAAGCAAGGTACGAGGCGCGACAGGGCAGGCACTGCGGGCAATCGGGATGTCCCTGGGGGCCTCTGCCTGTTGCCTGGTTTCTGGGCTAGTCACTCCTCCAGGTAAACGTCAGACCCAACTGACAGATGGGGAGAGTGAGGCGCCAGGCACCTGGTAAGAGAGCCATTGAGCAAGCGGGACCTGATGGATCTCCAAGGAGGAGAGAGACCCGCAGGACTTGCTCCCTGTCATCCCTGCCCCTCCCCTAAGGTAGCAACTCTGAGCCAGCCTGGGGGATCAGGGACTAGGAGACAGTGGTTGAGAAGCCATCCTAAGCATTCACGTGGAGTCTGGAGGTGACATCTAGAGCTCTGGTCTGAGAATCCAGATGTCCCACTCCCAGCCTCATCACACACCCTGACTCATGGTGTCACCTCCCAGAAGACAGTGATCCCCGGTTGGGCCTCCTCTGGTGAGCTGAGCCAGATGTGAGACCTGAGTTCAAGTTCACTTATTCTGGGATTGACCTGGAAGGAATTCAGTGCCTCCAAGAGCCTCAGTCTTTCCATCCTTCCTCCCAGGGCCACTAAGAAGAAGGACCAAGGTTCAGATTCTAAAGGGGGGGGGGGCCGGCTATGTGCAGGGTCACCTCAGGGTCCTATCCCAAGTCTCTCACTGCTACAGTCAGATCTGCAGGAGGTGACAATGGGCAGAGTCAATTAGCAGAGGAGAGCGGAGGAGAGCAGAGCAGCGAATGTCACCCCTCAGCCCTGGCGCCCCAGGGTGCCTGTCTGAGAATGAGCTGGCAAGTGCAGGCCAGTGTGCCGAGGGTGCTCCGTGCGCTGTTTCGTGGAATCCCGACTACATCCTGCGTCAGAGGCGTCATCTCGTTTTATAAAGCAGGGGACCCGAGGCTCCGTCGGGTTAGGCGGCTAAGCTCCCCAGCACCTGGTGGATGCTGTGATTTCTGTCTCTCCAGCTCGGGCCTGAGCTGGGGAAGAGGGGGAGACAGGTTGCCCTGGGGGGGCTTCTGGTGCTGTGCGGACTCCATCACTCCTGGAATGCAGCAGGAAGGAGGGGGCTGTGGAGAGCCAGTGGGGTGCACAGCAGGCTCCAGCTCCAGCAGGGGCTACACAGAGATGACAGGCAGGGGGCAGAGAGATGGGTGGCCTCAGGCGCACTGGGGAGACTTGGGAGCTTCTGTGGCATCCCTCTTGAATGGCCTTTGTCAGTGACTCAGAGCCATGGACTCTGAAACCTGGGTTCAGATCCCCGTGTCCCCAGCTGCATACCCATGGAGAGGTCACCTGGCTGCTCTGAGCCTCAGTTTACCCACCTGAAGGTCCTGTAGGACACCTCTAAGAGCCTTCTCAGTTGTTAAAAATATATATGTGTTTAAAAAAAAAGAAAGCTTTCTCCTCCCAGACTCATCTTTAAAATGGGAATAAAAATAATTTTAAGACCAGGGGCAGTGGCCCACTCCTGTCATCCCAGCCTCTCGGGAGGCTGAGGCAGGAGGATGGCGAGTTCAAAGCCAGCCTCAGCAACCGTGAGGCCCTAAGCAACTCCGTGAGACCCTGTCTCTAAATAAAGTGTCAAAGAGCCCTGGGATGTGGCTGAGTGGTTAAGCGCCCCTGGGCTCAATCTCCAGTATTAATAATAATAATAATAATATAATTTTTTAAAGTATCCGACTCCTCAGGAAGACGGTGGGTGAGTCTAAACCAGTGAGTGTACACAGTCATTCATTCACTCGTTCATTCAGCAAGTGTGACAGGGCAGCCTCTGTGCCGAGCCCTGTGAACGCCAAGGTGAACACCCCCGGGCCTGCTCCGAAGGCTGCCAGGCTGCAGGGACAGCCCTGCCCTCGCTTCCCCGCTCTCCCCGCAGTGCCACAGCCTGTGACCTCATTCGAGAGGTCAGGGGGAAGGGCTGGCAGGACCCGCAGCCTCCCCGTCTGAGCCTTTGCCCTTGGGGCCTGGCTCCCGCAGACCCGAGCCTCCTCGGAGTCCCACGTCACTGTTCCTTGATGAAACCCAATTTTTCTGTTTCGAAGACAAAAAAGAATGAAAGAAAAGGCTTGAGAAAGGTTCTTGGATCTCAAGTGTCTCTTACAAAACATTTTGATTAATTAAGTAGAAATGAATAAGAACCAGATGGGGACGTTTCTCTTGAAACGTGCCGGGGTGTCCTGGCCGTGCGACAGGCAGAGTGAGGGGCTCTGGTTTGTATCCCCTCCCCTCAGATCTGGAGCTCAATTTAGGGGATGAGGAGAAGCCAGACTGTGACTAACTTTCCCCAACATCCCAGGCCTGCAGGCGAGAGGTCCCCGTGTTCACAGGCGACTCTTAGATCCTTCTAGACCTGAAGCAGCCGGGGCAGAGGGAGGAGCCCTGGAATTCAGGTAGATGGGGATTCACACCCTGAGCCCTCCCGCCCTCGCCCTGTGATCTTGGGGAGGCCACACACCTCTCCATCTGGGAAATGGGAGCCGCTGTACCTGCCTCTGGGCGGTTGGGAAGATTTAGCACTGGCCCAGAGGGAAGGTTCTAGAAGGCACCCAACGGGGGCTTCACAAGGATTCGGCCACTTCCCATCTGACAGCAGAATGGGATGCACATGGCTGGGCGGAGGGGCGTCCCACACCGGTTGAGTCACCTGTGTCTCTGGCTCATTTTGCGACGTCACACAAACCTTCATTCTCTCTGAGCCTCTTTTTCATGTACCGTGAAATCACGGGCCCTGGAGGCCTGAGAGGAGGACAGCAGGTGACACTTCTGTGCACAGTGCAGAGCCTGTGTGCAGAGCCAGGAGGTCCCCACTGTCAGTTGTGGATAAAGCAGGGACCGACACCTGGGCAAGCAGGTGTCTAAAGGCAGAGCTGGGAACAGGTCTTCAGGCCTGGCCATGACTGGGCACAGAACGAGGTGTGTCCCCTGGATGCTGACACCCAGCCAGGTCCAGGTGCACATCAGCAGCTATAGGGCCGAGTAGAGGGGGTCACCTGGACAGCAAGGGCAGGGCAGGCCGTCCTGTCCCCCAAGGGCAGGGTTTCTTTATGAATTGGTCCAGGCGAGAGCTGGAAAGCAGATACTCCACACGGGCTCCGGCTCCCCCTCCCTCTGAAGCCAAGCAAAGGGGGTGCTGCTCCTACTCCTGCTGCTGAGCCCTGGGGGGCGCGCCTCCCTCTCCCAGGGATGGAAGCTGTCCAGCTCCTGAGCTCCTTGAGTGTGAATCCTCACTCGGTCACAGCCTGGTGTGACACCCACTTCCCGGACGTAAGAGAGGCTCGGAGAGGGGCCCTGGCCTGCCCTGGAGCTCACAGCAGCGGAGCTGGGCCCTGGATCCAGGGCTTGGGAGGCTCCATGGCTTGTGCCTGGAAATAGAAATGACTCCTGTCCCCGACTGGCAGTCACAGAGTGGCTGCCAGGGGGGTGTCTCTGACAGTGGTGGCACCATGATTTAGTCAGGTAGAGGTGGCAGTGGCGGGGGGGCCTCCTGCAGGACAAGGGGAGAGTCTAGCCACGTAGGAAGAGCCCAGGGCCCTGTGGCTGGAGGAAGAGGAGGTTCCATGGCAGACGGGGCCAGAGTCCAGTCACGGAGGCCCCGAGTGGATCTATCTGCCACTTTCATCATGAAGAATTATTGCCTGGGCCTCTCCTCCCCTGAGCAGGGCACTGAAAAGGACAGCAGACATGGCGCTCCAGGGTCACTGAGAACGTCACCGCAGGACCCTGTTTCTCCTCCACGTAGCCCAGAGAAGCAGGCTGGCCACAGTCCCAGGCTCAGCTGGGGAATCTGAGGCACCAAGAGGACACACCGCTTGGCTGAAGTGTCCCTTGGATCAAGCTTATTCATCCACCTTCCGCCTGGGGAAAAACCGAAGTTCACATTAATCCAAATAGGTTTGAGCTCATCGAGGGTCAGGGAGATGAACTTAGTTGCCAGCAGCACTTCTGAGCCAAGGGGAACGGACCGGAACAGAGAGGAGAGGAGAGGAGAGGAGAGGAGAGGAGAGGAGAGGAGAGGAGAGGAGAGGAGAGGAGAGGAGAGGAGAGGAGAGGAGAGGAGAGGAGAGGAGAGGAGAGGAGAGGAGAGGAGAGGAGAGGAGAGGAGAGGAGAGGAGAGGAGAGGAGAGGAGAGGGTAGCTCAGCAAGCTCTTTTTTTTTTTTTTTTTTGAGCCAGGGAGTAAACTTCTGGGGCTTTGTGGGTCCCTTAGGATGTGTCACATACCCCACTGCCTCAGCTCCTGGGCTTGCGAAACCGCCCAGATCTGGCCGATAGGCCTTGGTCCATGAGCTCGCATTTCAGAAAATATCAGGATGCATCGCAACCGTTAACGCCGATTACCATTTTGAGAAATGTACTTTGGCTTCTGTGTCTGTGTGACTGTGTGTGTGAGGGGGTGAGGTGGCTGTGTGTGCACACCTCTGTGATGCCAACGAGTGTGTGAGTGGTGCTGTGCGTGTGTGTGCACTGTGTCTGCCCCAGGTGCTGTGTGTGAGCTGACACAAAACTCTAGATCTCACCATTGTCCAAAAGTGTGGACGCCACTCCGTCACCCTTGCTGCTTCTACACCCCCATGGCCAGCCAGGTGACCAGCGCAGGTCTCTATGATTGCAAGATGCAGGGCCTTGGGAAAGCAGGAGGATCCCCATACTCCAGATGAGGAGACTGAGGCCCAGCAGGTTACATGGGGATAGGCAGGGAGCTGGGGGTTGAGCCCTTGGTGTCTGTCCCAGGGACGCTGGAGGTACTTAGTTTAGCCGTTTGTTTCTCGTCACCCTGAATCTGGTGGCCACATCCTTCCAGCATATTTTAGCCCCTGAAAGGTGGAGGGACCCCTCAGGGCCCTCCGTGTCCTCCTGCACCACACACCGCGGGGCAGCCAGTGTGTATCAGGCAGGGCCTGGTCCCTTCACCTGGTCCTCGCCAGGCCCATCCGCTGGCCGCAGTCGCCCTTCTCCTGCCTGCGGAAGATGCAGGCGACTGTGGACTTCTCCAGAAGCCCCCCCAGGCTGCCATGAACCAGCATCACCTCAGAGTTTGAAGACTTCCGTGTGGGGCGGGATCATTGACTAGTGGGGTGTTGAGGCCGAAAAGGTCCATTGAGACCCTAAGACCCATCCCCTGTCCAGCTGGAGACCCCGCGCAGCACCTGTCCTAGGTCATCGGCAGGAGCTAGTGTAGGTGCAGCAGTGCAGGAGGAGGACTCTGTGTGGACAGAAGACAGCCCTCCAGAGCCCACAGGGAAGGAGGACCTTACAGAACATGTCTCCCCCGTGTGACTCCGGGGTGTTCAGTCTGCCTCACCCGCCCCCCACCTCGGGACGGGGTAGAAGTCAGACCAAAGAAACGGAAGGGCTTTCTGCAGATCAGGGCTCTCTGTGGAGACGGCCAGGTAGCCAGAGGCTGGCCAGGGGCATGGCCTCGGAAGGGCCTCTCCAGTTACCTGAGGCGTGTGGAGCCAGCACGGGGTCTGTGGCACAGCCGTGTGGTCCCCAGGAGGGATGGTGCAGAGGCCTGTGCCAGACACAGAGCCATGGTGGCCTCAAGGTGGCCCTTCCCTCAGGTCCCTGGACTGTGGACCCTGCCTGGACACAGAAGGGCCCCAGGCTTGGTGGTGGACAGCCAGAGGCCCAGGCCTCACCCGTACCTCTACACGCATATCTGTGTTCTTAAAAATGTGTTTTTGTTTAAATTTTTTAAAAAGCTGTCCCTCGGTATCCTTGAGGGAATACCCAATTCATCAACCTACAGAAATGGCAGCTTCATGTGCTTCAACCCACACTCCTCTCCCGTAATTCCGTTTCGTCCCCTGAAAAATGTGGCTGATAATGGTCTCCTCAAGGTCAAGTCAGGACGGGGGGCCTTCAGATGCCAGACCTGAGGACGCTCAAGTCCCTGGTGTAAAATGGTGGAGTGATTGCACATAACCCGCGTCCGTTCCCCTTCTACTTTAAATCTTCTCAGGAATAAGTGTAAGACCTGGTGCAAAGTAACATGTCTATAAATAGTTGTTACACTCTATTGTTTAGGGAATGATATCAAGAAAAATGTCTGTTCATGCTCATTACAGACCCAATTTCCTTTTTTAGTTAATATCTACAACTGGAGGTTGGTCAAAACCCTGGATGCCGAAACTGACTCTACTTAACTTTCTCTGGCATCAAAAGGGTAAAAAAGGCTGTTTTGATTCGGTTTTTAATGTTGGGCTTTGGCTCTGTGCCAGGTCTTGCCAGCATTATTTCATTCTGTTTGGCAATGTCAGATTCTGTTCTAGGTTCATTCTGTGTATCGAGTTGATAAGATGCTCTTGATAAACCTGTGAGGTGAGCGCATTATCATGCCTACTTTACAGATGAGAAAACCAGGGCAAAGAGAGGGTAAGTAACTTTACCTAGTCCAAGTCTGCCTGGTCCCAGAGCCTGAGCCCTGACTACTGAGCTTTACTGCCTGGTGGCCGCCTTGGCCCCTCATGGCCACCCAGTGAGGGACCGTTATTATCCACATTTTCTAGAAAAGGAAATAGAACCAAGGGAGAGGATGATTCACTGAAGTCTGTGAGATTGTCATGTTTGTCGAAAACGGTCAGATGTTAGCAAGTTCGTATTTCAAATGCTTGACAGAATGAATTTGGCAAAGCCGGAACTTGAATCAATCATTGAAGGCAGAGCTTCTTGGGGCCATGACCACCATGTCTGGGCTTCTCCCAGTTCATCCACATCACATCACAGCCCCCGAGGTGGCTTGAGCCTATTATTCTCCCTGTTATTCTTGATCCTATTATTCGACAGATGAGGCTGTCCTTGCTCAGAGAGGGGAATCCACTTGTGGAGGTCACACAGCCCGGGCGGGGAGAGGTTGGGATGGATGTAGACTCCCTCCTGAGGATGGCCCACATCTCCGTGGGCTGGAATCTCCTTGGCCCTGAAGAAATCCACACCCTCCAGGACGCACCCACCCCAGCCTCCCCCTGGGATTCCTCCAGATCCCACAGGAAAAGGTCTGCTTCCTGCCTTGGGATGGGCCAGGCTAGCTCTTCCCAGGCTCTGCTGTCCCAGGCTGGACCACCGCATCTGCCTGGAATGCTTTCCTGTCGTGAGGTTGTGCAGCTCCTAGGGCCACCGCTCTGCGTTCCCCAGGCTCCGAGGGCCTGCTGCCGCCGGGGGAATCTGCTTCAAAAGAAAGGCACCTCCGAGCCAGGGGACCCAGACCACGGGGGAACCCGCTTCCTTTCACCAGAGGACTCAATGGCAGGGCCACATCCACCAGGGTGGGGACACGAAGAGAAATGTCCCCGTGGCTCTTCAGAGCCAGCTCTGTTGAGGGATGGGCACAGCTGCCTCAGCACGTCCAGACGGGCCAGGGGGACTCTGCCACTCACTAGCTGAGTGGCTCTGGGGAGGTCATGTCTCATCTGGGCCTCGGTTTGCTGATGTGCAACGCGGGACGTGGACCATGTGTTCCCAGCACATAGGAAGCGGAGCATTCGGTCATGACGATTGGGAGTGCCCGGTGCCAGGGGGGAGGCTGGGGTTGGGGATCTGTCAGGCCTGGGCTCAGCTCCCAGCTCCGCTACTGCCCGGGCTTGGGTGAAAATATTTCCCTCTTGAATGTCAGTGTCGTCCATCAGGATATGGGGCCAAGAACAGCATCTGCTTCCCATGGCCGTCCTGAGGAGGAAGGCTATGCATGTGACCCATCTGGAAGGCAGTGGGTACTTAGTTCATGGTCATAATGGTCATGCATCAGAGGAGGTTGATTTTTCTCTTGTGCAGAATGATCAAGCCTGATGTCACACATGGGCCTGGCTCTGTTTGAAGGTCCTCAACAGACCTGACTCGTCAAAATGTCATTTTAAGGAGCCTAGATTCCAAGTTAAGTGTGGTCCTAAGTGCGGTGCAACTGTGTCATAGTGACCCACCCTCTCTGAGCTTCTGTTCCTTCCTCTATGAAAATTCCTCTTAAAGGATGACAGGGAGGATAGATGGTGCAACGTGTGTGTGTGTGTGTGTGTGTGTGTGTGTGTGTGTGTGTGAGAGAGAGAGAGAGAGAGAGAGAGAGAGAGAGAGAGAGAGAGACATTGACCAGTACAAAATGTATAAATGATATGGCTGTTTGAGGCTGGGGCTATGGTGGGGCCTGACTTCTGCCGGCTGCGCACAGCGCGCTGGAAAACCCGAGTCAGACGGATTTATTTGGGACACGCCTTTCCTTCCTCCTCCCCTTTCAACCACCAATCACCTCCAGGCTTCTGAGTCCAGCAGGCTCCGCCCACCCAGGCATTTGAGCCAATCAGGCTCCTTAATGCATAGCACATTCACAGCGTCAGTCGGCCAAGACCTCGGTCTTGTTTTGGGTTTTCATTTTATTTTTCTGTATTTTTATAATTGTTACCAGTAGCGGGGTTTTCTTATTTTACTCTTAAGACTTTACTTCGTTTATTGAAAAACTTTTATTTAAACCTGCTAAAGTTATTTTTAAAGTTTTAGTTTTTATTAATTTTAAATATAACTTATTTAAGTGTATTTTACAGAATTTCTTTTTTATTTCGCTTTTACATTTTTTTTTGCTTGATCTATGTTTGATCATTTAACTTTGCTTTGAAATGCTATTTTATTGTAGCATTCTTTTAATTATTATTATTTCATTTTTAATTCCTCTTATTTTAATATGCTTATTTTTTGTTTGTTTGTTTTTCTTTAAATTTAATTTAACTTTAATTTTGCCCTTTTAGGGACGACTACTGGGGACTGAACCCAGAAGTGCTTTGCCACTGAGCTACAGTCCCAGCTAAGACAGGGAGGCTGGCCTTGAACTTGGAACCCCCCTGCCTCTGTGGCTGTGTAAGGCTTCCCTGGACTGGGCGAGGTGGCCGTCAGGGAGAGGGAGAGACCCGCTTCTGTGCTGTCTGTAGAGTTAGATGAACGGCCTCTAGTCCATGCTTGTACTAAGTCAATTAATTAGAACAAGGACATCATCAACTTAAATGTCACTAGATTCAAACACCTACACCATCTGTGCACAACTGATTCGTGGTTTGACGGCTTAACCTGGAAGAAACATTCTGAACCCCAAAGAGCTAATGATTGACATGGGATTTGATTTCCACATTAAGTTCACCTGGGAATCTGCACTTATTTTCCCCAAGAAGATCCTATCTGTAGTCTAGAGAGTCCACCCTGGGCGGGTTTCTGTCTTCTCCGCGAGGCTGAGGTGGTGGGGGCTCAGCACCCTGCCTTGCTGGGGGTGGGGGGGTGGGGGGGTGCCTTTGCTTTGATGTCCTTTGAGGAGTCCCCTTGGGCCTTGCTTTCAACACATCCTGAAATTCGTGTAAGTCAAGACCCTGCGAAGACCTAGTTGAGGTCACTGTCCCCTTGGAGTGACCTCATCTGACCCCTGTCCAGTGACAGTATTACTCACGTGCCCAACTCCCCCTTATTTTGACACTGACAATGTCTTCCTGCAGTCTGACACCATCTGCTAACTACGTGTTCCCTTGGAGAGGAGAAGTCACTACATTGCAGACAATTTGGGGTCCATCCCTGGTGGGCCTCAGGCCTGAGAGAGTTCCCAGCTTTTGAAAGCCTACGGGGCAGGAGTCAGCGGAGAGACTGACAGGCCACCAAGCAGGCCTGGCCTAGTGTTGTGGGCTGAGGCCCTGGCTTGCCCCTCGACAGCTCTTTGCTGTGCCACCAAATGCCGCAGTCTGGCTGGGCACAATTCAGGAGCCATTTGTCAAAAGAAATGAGCTTTATTTTTAGAACACACACACCACACCACACAGCTCTTCAGGAAAACCCTCAGAGCCCAACTGCCACCACCAGCTTCCCACAAGCCTCCAATGAGCAGCTCCGTGGTCTGAAAGGGCGGGGAAACAGCCCAATGAGCATCACCACAGAGGAGCCAATCAGTTGGCAGCTGGAAGTTTGCTGGGGCCCTTCGGCTGTGGCTCTCAACATCTTCCCCTCTCTGTTTAAACAATAAGCATGTGGCTTAGGGACTGTGCCTGCCTTAGGTTGTCCAATACTACATATGGTCCTTACCCGTCATCGGATGAGCTGACCTCAGGGCGTCAGCCTCCTGTCTTAGGTTGGTACCACTGCAATTAGATCTTACCCATCATTAACTACCAGTAAGTCACACCTGTGGAGAGGTCTTTGTACCAGCAGGGGCGGGGGGTGAGGTTCTTTGCCTCACCTCTTTTGGCCCCCAGATTTTAGCTGAACGACCATCACAAGCAGAAGGGAGGAGGATACACCAAGCCAATTGACGGCTCCTTTTGGAAAAATTGTACCACCGATGACACCATCAGCAAAAATCCCCCAACACTACCACAAGTCACTGCACCAACAGATAGTTCACCATGCATACAAGTGAGTTCACAATTGTAGCATGTTTCTGGCCTGGCATCCAAAGCCTGTTGCTCTGCAGCTGCCACGACTTGCCCTTGTTCATTAATGTCTCCTCATAGTTTAATATTGGCTCCATAATGCTGGAGCCAGCCCTTGACCTCTCTGAGCATCAGTGTTCATTCATGAGAATGGGGTTAACTGAAGCCCCACCCTTGGGCTTAACTGGCCCCTCCACCCTGAGCACATCTCAGAGAGGCACTTCTGGGGGCCCAGGCCTCCTGTCACTTTGTTTGCACTGTCTGCAATGACCCTGTCCCTGCTGGCATGGAAACTTCCTGAGGGTTAGGGCCGTCGTGTTCACGGGTGTCCCCCTGGTGCCTAGAGCGGAGCCTGGCACACAGTGATGTCCCCAGGGACGGGCTCCAGCACCCCATGGGTGCACAATCCCCAGATGCTCAGTCCCTTTCACAGGTGGCATCGGATCTGTAAAACCCTGCACATCCTCCCCTCCACCTGAGGCCACCTCCGGATTAGTTCTGGTACCTACTTCGAGGCAAATGACGTGAAAAGAGCTGTTCTTAATCTGGGGGTGGCGGGGGCGGGCGGGGGTGACAATGAGAAAGTCTGTGCATATTCAGTCCCGACTTTTGATTTGTTTTTGTTTTTGTTGTGGTTTGCGGTACAGAGGTTTGAACCCAGGGGCAGCCCACCACCAGACCACAGCTCTAGATCTGTTTTTTTTGTTTGTTTGTTTGGTTTTGTTTTGCTGCAGGACCTCACTAAGTTACTGAGGCTAGTCTTGAAATTGTGATCCTCCTGCCTCAGCCTCCCTAGTCAGTGGGATTCCAAGCGTATGCCACCTCACCCAGCTAGACGTTTTTTTCCCAAGTATTTTTGTCATGAGACCCATGGATAGGAGGGATGGCGGGTGTGAGCCTCCCATAAGTATTTGTGGAAAGAACAGTCTTCCAGGGTGGGCGATTGTCCAGTTTCCATGTGAGCAAGCTGAGGTTAGGTGACTGTCCTAGGGTGTCAGGTGTGGGGCTGGGATGGAGAGCAGGTTTATCTGGTCCCAGACCTTGTATTCCCCTTTCTCCTTCTGCCTCACTGCCTCACTCTCTCTGGGGGACAGAGTGGCAGAAGGAGAGACCCCAGGCATCCTCAGCCCCAGAGCAGGGAGCAGCCATGGGAAGGGCTGACCTGGTCTCCCCAGTCAGGGGAGAGGCCAAGCTGGGTACAGTCCCAGGCAGGAAGGAATGGCTAGAGAGAGAGAGAGAGAGAGAGAGAGAGAGAGAGAGAAGCCAAACACACCCATTCAGAGACCTGAGTCCCTGCCCTCACTGTGTGGCTCTGAACACGTTCCTGCCCCTCTCTGAGCTTCAGGGCACCATCTATAAAGTGCCATTACTACCCTGTGTGTTCTGGTGAACAGATACTGCCCAAACTCCCTTGTCCAAATGGGAGACCTTTTGGATCCTGCCTATCTTGTGGGCCATAATAATATTTCATTCTTGTTTTCATCTTCAGTTTGGAAAACTAGTGATGTGGAGCAGCTTCTCATGTGGTTACTGGCTGATTTATCTTTCTTCTTTGAAATACTGGTAATATCTTTGTCCATTCCCACCCTCTTTTTCTTATTGATTTATAGGAGCTCTTTGTATATTAAGGACAGTTACCCTTGACTTGCTTTGTGGGTAACTGGCTTAATGATCAGGAAGTTATAAACACTGCATGTGCTTTTTTCTAAAACCCAATCTTTAATCACTTTGGCCAGACCTCAGAGCTTTTTGGTAACTTTGAGGCATCAAGTAGCCCAATCCAGTGCTAAAATTTTAAAATATAGGTCTGTTCCGAAGCTCTCTCTTCTTCCCAGCAGTAGCTTGGCTCCTGACTCCACCGCCCTGCCTGTGGGGAGCTGGGCCTCGCTCTCACTCCATCCCCTCCTCCTCCTAGGCTCCTTCCTCCCCGGAGCTGGGCAGCTTTTGCCACTAGAATGAAATGCGGGAGGTAATTAACTGGAAAGAGAAATGTTTTATTTCGCTCAAAATTCTGGAAGTTCCACTCCAAACTGGGTGAGCCCATTGCTTTGGGTGCTGGGTGGCAATGGTGGGAAGCAAAAGAGGGAGAAAGAGAGGACAGGGTCCCATGTCCCCCTTTAAGGGAATTCCCCCCGCCCCCCTACAGCCCTCCCAGGCCCCTCCTCCAGGGAGGGACAGAGCCTTCAGCACAGGGACCTCTGGGGGACACTCGTCCTGGCCATGGCACCCTGTGTGTTGGGAACAGAGACGACTGTCACCTACCTCCCGGGTACTCCTGTGGCCTCCCAACCCGAGAACAACAGAAGGGCCAGGCCCACGCGTTCGGGTGCCCCCTCCGTGCCCCCTGCCCTCGCCCATCTGGGCTGGGAACCTGCAGCTTGGGTCAACCCCAGCTGCCCCCCTCAGTGTCCCTTGACTGGGACAGGAAACGGCCCAGGGGTAGTGCCGCTGCCCCAGGACTGGCCTCACCCCTTCTGCATCTCTGCTAAGGCCCCTCATCCTTGAAGGCACAGGGCGGGTCCACAGGTGTCATCCCGGCAGGTCAGCGTGCCCATGCATCACCTTCCCGGCCGTCACACCATGAGTCCGCCTGGGGAGGGCCTGCCCCGCTCCCCGGACAGCCCTGAGGTGCTCTAGGCCAGAGCTGCCACAGCTGGGGCGGCCAGGGGCAGGGACAAGGAGCAGGAGGAGAGGTTGGTCCCCAGCCCCATAGTCCAGGAGGGGGTATTGGCCCCAGTTTGGGATTCATGAGGCGGCTCCCTTTACTGCATAAGTTGGGAGGAAGGGAGGACTCGGGGCTTTGTTTCTAGACATAAGTTCTGCCACAGCAAGGTCAGTACCATTCGTTCATTCATTCAACAAACGCTGGCAGGCCCTGTACCAGGTGCTAGAGGGTCGGTGGTGAGAAAGGCAGAAGTCCTGGGGAGGTTCATCTTTCCACCCGTATGTTCCTGGAGTCTAAAACAGAGCCTGATACATAGTAGGTATTCAAGAAATCTTTGCTGGATGGCTGAGAGAAAAGCTTAAAAACACAGACCTTAGCTGGGCACAATGGCGCTCACCTGTAATCCCAGCAGCTCGGGAAGCTGAGGCAGGAGGATGCAAGTTTGAGGCCCTAAGCAACTTAGTGAGGCCTGTCTCTAAATAAATAAATAAATACAAAGGGCTGGGGATGTGGCTCAGTGGTCACGTGGCCCTGGGTTCAATCCCTGGTACCAAAAAGAAAGAAAGAAAAGAAAAAGGTAAATGAAACACCGAGTGTGACCTTCCATTTGGCAGATGGAGAAACAGAGACCTGGAGACGGGGAGGGAGAGAAGTGGACAGGAATCCTCCTCCGGGTCTCTCCCTCGTGGAGGGCTTAGGGGAGGCGCCTGTGTGGACAGACCAGACTCGTCACAGGAGCCCTGAGATCTCACCCACTCCCGAGGTGGCAGAAGGCTGCACTGGATCCCCAGCTCCCTGGCACCTTGGGACCCATGGGTCCCCAGAGGGTGCTGCCTCAGAGGGGCTGGGGCTGTTCTGCTGAACGGGTCCAGGGCCGAGGCCACCCTGGGGCTACCAGCCCGACCTTTAGACCAGGCCCCGCCCTGGTGCTTAAGGTGGACCTGTTTGGTGGTCTGTGTTCTTCCGGAGATGGCCTGGCTGGACATCCAGCTTGCCCCTCAAGGCTGTGTGAACCTGGGTAACTCACCTACCTTCTCTGTGCCTTATCGTCCCTGTCTCTCAGATGAGTTCATAATACCCACTCTCCAGGGTTGCTGGGACAGTGTGGCCCATGTGGGAGCTCACAGCTGCTCACTGCTGTGACCTGCCATCTGCCAGACTGTTCAGGGGTGAGTCACAAACACCCTGAGGCAGTGGACCTTCAGGACGATGTCTGAAGACAGTTTTATCCCCATTTTACAGACAGGAAAACTGAGGCTCAGGGCGGTTAGGTTGGGTTTGCATCTCTGCCTCTAGCGCTTCCAGCTGCTCCAATCCTGCAGATCTCCTCTCCTGCTGCCGTGGTCGCTGTGGGGCTCTGGCCGGTTCCCAGGCCCTCCAGGGCCACCCTCACAAGTGGACAAAGGGAGGCAGAGGGACCGGGCACAAGGTCCTCACTCTGACCCGCTCCTTGCCTCAGCCACAGCAGCTCTGTGCTTCTCCGCTTCATTAGCTGAGCTCCCGTCCCATATCAAAGCCCTTCATGGAGACAAGCCTCTGTGTTTCAGGTGGGGAAACCGAGGGCCAGCGTCACGGGGCTCTGCCGAGCGAGGGTCACGGGGTGGCGAGGCTCTGCCAGGTCAGGAGTCCTAGCGCTGAGCTGTCTCGGACGCGCCTGGGAGGAGGGAAGCGGGTGTCTGTAGAGCAGACTGCAAAACGGGGGTCTTCCTCGGGCGGGTCTCGGGGCACCTCGCCCCTGCCTTCAGGGGTCCTGGCCCTGCCGTCCTCCCGAGGCTCCTGGGGCTCCCTGGGTTTGGACCCTGGAAACGTCCCCATTCCCTACTTGCAACATGGAGCATCCTGATTGGCCGGACGTGTCCCGCCAGGCTCCCCAGTACTGCAAACACCTGCTGCCCCCGACAAAGCTCTGACACTTCTCCAAGAGCCGCGGAGACACAAGAGGGGTCTCCACCCCACACAGCCCGGGAATCGGACCCCATGGGGGGGAAGGGGGGAGTGGGGGGTGTTTCTTGTCCCCCAGGGCTGCCCGGCCCGGGTCTCACAGTGTTTTCTGACTACGGAGGTTAGAGGATGGAGAGGCAAGGGACCTACCCAAGGTCACCACCAGGCCACCCTGCTGTGGGACAAAGCCACAATTAGAAAGAGCCAGAACCCACGGGGATCTCTGTGGCCCTGGAGAGTCACTCACCAAGTGCTCGCTGAGACCCACTGTGACGAGGTGTGATCATTACAGGAGAAGCTGAGGCACAGGGCACGGTGGCCAGTCACTCGGACATGACAAGGAACTAGCTTCTCCATTATTCCCTGGATGAAGGGCAATGACACCTGCCCAACATGTCACAAACTCGACAACATGGTGACTCTTTTGCACACAAGACACTTCTGTGACATCTCCAGAGACAGACTGCTGTGGTGAGTTTCACACTCAGGGCAGCTTGGTGACAGCTCTGTGCTCTTGGATAACCGGGTGCTGCTCTCCGGAGAAGCGCTCTGGCTCCCTCCCCTGGGTCCAATCTCCTCTGCCTCCCGCAAAGTGCACTAGTGACAGGAATCCCAGGGCAGCCGGCCCCTCCCCTCCCCCATCCAGTGCCTCTGAAGGACACGGTGGCTGCTCTGGGCCGCTCACCACCAGGAGCACAAATGTTCTTCCCCCAATGAGGACTCAGTAGCGGGCAGAGTCCCTCTGGTAGGTCCGGGGCGGGTCCCTACAGCAAGGGGGACGCGGAGGGTCGCCCTGGGAGGGAGCTGGGTGCCGCAGCTGCTCTGCCTGCACTGTCCCCACGCGGGTCCCAGAAAGGCCTGACAAGGGCGGCCCAGGGCTGGGGTCAGGCCTTCTCCGAGCTTCAGCCCCGGACACCAGGGTCCTTTAGGGGTGGGTCTCACCCCACGCCTGCCACTGTCCTGGGGCACACGGGGACCCACCAACCCTGTCCTTCCTTCCAGGGACAGCAAGGACTGTAACCAACTCAAGCTACTTGGGAAAATGACCCTCCCATGGGTGGTGACAGGAGTCAGGTTGCCCCTCCCAAATATCAGCCCAACCTGCCCCCCCCCCCCCCGCCGCCCATCAAAGGACACAAGGGCCAGGTGCGGGGACCTGGTGGAGCCGGGGTCCGCTCAGCGAGGGTCCAGTCTAGCTCCACCACATGCACTTTCGGTCTTTGAGCCTTTGCTTTCCCAGCTGTGAAGTGGGGAGTCACAATAGTGTCCCACAGCGAGGCCCGGGAGCCACACCACCCGCTTGGAGGTGGGGGACTGGCAGGCCCCGCCTTTGGTCCTCTGCATCAAACCCACCTTTAAACCCTGGACTCCTGAGCTCACTGTGTGCACATGGCAGTGTGGGAAGCCAGACGACCCCTAGAATGATTTTTGAGGATCTCACAAGTCTATGCCCGTACACCCCCAGGCACACAGGGTGCTCTTGCTGTTCCCCCTGGGCTTAGAGAGGTGGGATGGTGGACAGTCCAGCGAGAGTCTGTCTTAGACACTGGCTTTCAATGGACCAGTGATGGAGAGGGCATGGTAGAGTCAGGGTTCAAACCTACTTCTGCTGCTCTCCTGGCCAACGGTGACCCTCAGATTAACATCACGTCAGAATCACCTGAGGTGCCAGGCGCGGTGGCACACGCCTGCAATCCCAGTGGCTCGGGAGGCTGAGGCAGGAGGATCACATTCAGAGCCAGCCTCAGCAACTCAGTGAGACCTAAAGCAACTCAGTGGGACCCTGTCTCTAAGTACAATACAACATGGGGCTGGGATGTGGCTCGAGTGCCCCTGGGTTCCATCCCTCAGTACCTGGCTGGCTTTGCCCCCCAGGCTTCTCCTCCTGGTGGAATGCACCCTTGACCTCTTGGGGGGAGGAAAGAAGGCGGGAGAAAGGTCAGCGGCCTGTCCTTCCTGGGCAGCCTTCCTGCCTCCGTTAAAATGTTAAAATCACGTGGATCCTGCGGGAGGCAGTGGCCTCAGCCCAGCCCGGGGACAGCTGGGCTCGCAAGGCCTGTCGCTCGGCATGGGGACTAAGGGGGCACCCGGGAGGCACTGGCTGGAGGCAGCAAGGCTGGAGGTCACCCCATCACCGTCTGCTGCACATGTGCCCTTCAGGGACCACCAGTCCAGCCCTGGGAAGAGGCCCGTGGGCTAGAGGCCTCGCACTCTGTGTCCTGGAGTCTCCTCAGGGGACGCATCTCCAGGACCCACCCCTGGCTGGGCATGGCGCAATCTGCCCCCATGGCGGGAATGTGCCGGGGGCCCTCTGAGCCAGCCCCCAGTGGTGGCGACTGCCTCCCAGATGTGGCTGTCTCGGCGGGCCTCCAGATGTTGTTTATTTCCCTTGGTCATCAGTGACAGGCGTCCCCACTGCCAGGAGGGAGCTGGGGTGAGCTGCCGGGCGCTGCCTGTGTGGGGCCCTCTTGTGTGGCTCGGGATCCTCCCCAAGGACAGAGCAGGACGGGGCAGGCAGGGCCTGGGTCCTCGGAGGCTCACTCCCTGGGGCGAGGGGCAGTGGTCCTTCTGCCCGCTCACCCTCTCAGCCCCAGGGAGCCCTTCAGGACAGCTGTAGGACATCCTGAGTCCACCAGAACTAATGATGTTCTCATGCAAGACGCGCTTCCCTGGGCACACCCCAATTACGAAGAAACTCTACCCCAAAAAATGTTGGCGTCAAAGAAAAAGCACTGATGGTCCAAGGCATTCCAGAATCTCAGATGCCCGTGGAGGCAGGGCAGGTGGTGAAGGTCGCCGTAGTAACAGTGATGTCATGGAGACCCTCTCACACGGTCAGACCCCGCCCGGCTCCTCACGACATGCCTTGGAAGCCTGCCAGCAGGGTGACAGGTGGGAAACCTCTGGCCCAGAGAGGTTCACCCAGGAGTACCAGGTCACATGGGCAAGGGCTAAGGGACAGAGCTGGGATTGGAACCCAAACTGTCTGACCTTTAACCCTGCTCCACACTCGGGGTTTCCAAAGTGTGGTTCTGGGACCAACAGCATCGCCATCCCCTGGGAACCCATTAGCAATGCAGACTCCCAGGCTCGGCCCAGGGAGGCCAGAGCAGCAGGTCTGCAGGGAGGCCCAGCGCGGTGCTTTCCACAAGCTCTGGGCGAATCTGGTGCCTGCCCAAGGCTGAGGACTCCTACGGCCCGGCACAGGGGCTCACCTGTAGTCCCAGCTACTCGGAGGCCAAGGCAGGAGGACTGCGAGAGCTCAGGAGTTCTAGGCCATGTAGCAAGGCCTGTGTCTGAAGAAAAATAAAAAAACAAGAGTCCCCGCTGGGCAGAATGAGCTCCTAGGGGTGAAGAGGGCGCAGGAGGCAGCTCAGGCAGGAGAAGGATCAGCAGTGACCCTTGCCCTCAGGAGCACAAGAGGGAGTGGGAGGTCTGCGGCTAGCTGGAGCGAGCACCCTCCAGTTACGTAACCGCAGCCAATCCTGCCCTGCGAGGATGCAGGCCCAGCGTTGGCAGATGTTCTGGCTTTTTCCAGAGAAATCCGAATTCCAACTTTTTATTTGAAATCTCTTGATTTTATAAATATTGGCAATCTGTCCAAATGAGTCCTAAAGAGTGGGGCTGGAGGCCTTGGCCTGGGCAGCGAGGATAGGCCCGTCCCAGGCTTGCCAGGCGGCAGCGGGGAGCTGTCTGGGGTAACAGGTCATTCCCAGGGTCCCGGGTGCCCTCCCCCCAGCCTTTGCAACCCCTCCAGGGAAGAGCTGCAGGGTGGAAGTGGATGTGGCAGAGGTGACTTTAGATCCACCCACAAGGAAAAGAACACAGAGGTCACTTGCAAATGTTGAGGCCCCGATTCCTGGAAAACAAGGTGCTGAGGCCCGTTTTCAGGATGTGGCTGACGGGAGGCTGGGGATTTGTCTTAAGAGCAACAATCTTTCCTTGTTCCCAACAGAAAGAATAAACCTAGCTGGGCACAGTGGCACATGCCTGTAATCCCAATGGCCTCGGAGGCTGAGGGAGGAGGATCCCAGGTTCAAAGCCAGCCTCAGCAACTTAGCGAGGCTGTGAGCAACCTGGAGAGAGGCTGTCTCTAAATAAAAAATAAAAAGGGCTGGGGATGTGGCTCAGTGGTTAGGCGCTCCTGGGTCCAGTCCCCAGGACCAAAACCAAACAAAAAGAATAAACCTGTCTCTCACCCAAAACCAAGACAGCCCACAGTGTCTCTGCCAGGGACTCTTCCCCCTTCATGTCCTTGGTCCCTGCTGTTCACCTTCCAGCTTCACCAGTGTCTCTGGCCTCTGTGAAAGGAGGGAGGGGACAGAGGGTGGTTCCCGGTCCCACTGTGTATCATAACAGGGCGGGAGCAGGAAGGGAGTGTGGGTGTTAAAGGAGCACCTACTATGTGCAGGACACTTTCTGAGTCATTGGCAACTGTTGCTGTCACAGTTTTTCACATGGGGAAACTGAGACCTTCAGAGATAAAGGGACTTGTCCAAGGTCACTTGATGAGTGCTAAAGCCAGAATTTCCACCTGGGCACCTGCACCGTGACACCTGTTTTGGATTTTTGAGACCCTTGCAGGCAGAAACACATTGCCCTTCAACATAATATCAACGCTCCAATGTGTTGGGCGCCTGCCATGTGCTAGGCTCCAAGAGTTTTCCGTGTACTTCTCCTTTAATCATGACAATCCTGCAAGGTAAGCATTATTATCCCCATTTTTTAAAATTTTTATCTTTTAGTTGGACACAAGACCTTTACCTTTATTTTACTTATTTTTATGTGGTGCTGAGGATGAAACCCAGGGCCTCTCACGTGCTAGGTGAGCACTCTGCTGCTGAGCCACAACCCAGCCCTACTATCCCCATTTTACAGCTTGAAAAACGGAGGCACAGTAGAGTAGCAGAGCCACAACAGCCAGGGAGCCTCTAACCCTGGACCTGACACACGATAGAGGTCCAGAACTACTTGTTGAATGAATGAATGATCACTCAACCCGGCGGGTAACCCATGCGGTCAGAGGTGCAGAGCTGACGTTGCTGTGGAAACTGTCAAGTCCGCATGATCATCGTTCTCTAAAGTGGACATCCAAGTCTCAGCTCATCCCCCTGGGTGCTTGGGGAAAGACGAGTGACTCAGATGTCATTCAAGCCTCTCCAGCTGCTGGAGCCATGCAGGGCCATACATAGCGGGCCAACTGGCATCTGGACTTGGAGAAGATGGGCTTGGTTATGGCAGACAGTTGCTAAGTTACATAAGGTGCCGTCTACTCATGAGGCCCCAAGAAAACTCAGAAGGTTGCAATTAGAGCTTAAAGGCTTTTATCTAGAAGCACACATCTGAGTGGGCAGGAGAGCAGTGATGAGGTCAGGATTCTCCCGAGGTAGAGAAGGATCCAGTGGTTTTCAAAGTGTGGTCCCTGGAACCCCCGGGTTCCTTGGGACACTAGGTTAGGTGGGTGAGCTCCAGTCCCCTCTATCCTGTAGAAGCAGAGCTGCTCCTCGATGATCTGTTTCCTATCTAGTGAGCTCCGTGCATTTGATTGTAAGTTGACAGAACAGAATTAGTTCAAGTGGAAAAGTGACTTTCTGCAGAGCCACGGGGCAGGCCAAGCCTTGGGAGGGACTGGAAGGTGTTCAGAAGCTGTGTCTGTCTTTTGGAGCCCGGGAGGTTTCTGGTTGTTGCTTCTCTTTCTGCATCTGATTTGTTTGTTCTCTGTCTCTCTCTCTGCTTCTGTATTAGTCAGAAATCATTTGGTTGCAAGTGACAGAAAATCTAAGTCAAAGTGGCTTAGGAAAGTCAAGCAGGTCTGGGTTGCCTGCGTTAGATCCGTGCGCAGATGGCTCTTTCTGGAATCTGTCTTCATTTCCTGGCTCTGCTGCTGCTGTGTGTGTGGCCTCGTTCTTAGTGTGGTGTCACCTACCACCTCTGATCTACATCCTCTAGATCCACAGGGTGGAAGAGAAACACACATACACACACATGCATGTGCAAACATATTCACCTACTGACTTAAGCAAAAATTCCAAGACCAGCTCTGTTTGGGACACATGCCTGTATCTGAACCTGTGCCACTGAGGCCAAGGGGACCTGTGCCAGAGTGGAGATGGCCCCACATGAACCTCAAAGTCAGGGAGCATGGAGGATGAGCCTCTGTTAGCCAAGTGAGTGGCCTGCTCACTTGGTGCTGGGGCCTGCTGGTGTCTTTTGGCCACCTTACCTTGGGGAAAATGTGTACAGGCTGTCCTTCCCACATGGGACTGTCCTTAGGTCAAAAGGCCAGTCCAGATGATTGCCTTATCATCCTCCAATCAATCTCAAGAGAGATGAACTAATGGACCAGCCTGGATGAGCCATCAGTCAAGGTCAAGGTCATAATATACAAGCATGGTTGCTAGCACCAGTTCTCAAGGCAGGGAGACTGATCAGAGAAGACATCTCTCAGATACCTATTACACTTATTTGGGGCCTGTTAAAATGCACATTCCAAGACCCAAACCAGATACTTTGTAAACCTCCCTAGGATTCTGATGCATGATCAAACTGAAGAACCACTGAGTTTGGATCTTTCTAGAGCAGTACTGTACGAATTCTAGTTGTCATCACTTATCAAAATAAAGTAATGACAGCTACACCCTGACCCTGGGCGGATATCATTGGGGTTTTCTAATGAGATGGGATAAAAGGCCCAGTAAGGCCATCTTTTGGAGCCCGGGAGGTTTCTGGTTGTTGAATTCAGTTGTCAGAGATGCCATTACAACTTGGTGGCACTAGAGGGCACCCTACCAACTGCCAGGCCTAGGATGCAGCAGGAGACAGCCACCTCCCTTCAAAATGTTAAGATCCATCCGGCGCGCACGCACACACACGCACGCGCAAACTGATACCCTCCGAGGTCAAAGAAAAGTCTTAATTGGTCTCTTGCCTTCAGCACATTGAGTCATTATTCCATAAATAGTGCTGTCGCCTAACTGGGGCTTCCTTGGGGAAGGCTGCACCCCTTTCAACTGGGTCCCCAGTGAAATTGCAGGGATAAGGCTCAGTGATACTTAACCTCTTAAGCAATTTAACAGTTTTGCCTTGTCCTGATCTCGGGTCCCTTAGCTCAGCCTCTTTGCTCTCACTTCTGTGTCCTTCCCGTCGGGTTGTGAGTCTGGGGTCAGAGGCCCTGGGTGGCTCACCCCTGCTGCCCCAGGCTCTGCCCGAAATGCTCCAGGAGAGCTCCGTGGGGCAGACTGATCTGGGACCCTGCCCCAATTGATTCTGCATGACCCAGGGTGGCATTTTACCTCCCTGAGCCTGATTTTCTCAGCTGCAAAAATGGCCAACACACCCATGTCATGGCATCTCGGTCCACGAACTCAGTCTGCAGGAAACACCACCTTGTTTTTCTACAACTGAACGTTAATTTGAACTCCTGTTTTGCGGGGTGACAGAGATCACCTCAAGTCAATCACGGGAACCTTTGCCCGTTGTCAGTGCCCTGGAGCATCTTGGCTCCAGGGGGCACACACACTGCTGAGGCACCGAGGAGGGCACCCTGGTCCCCACTGATGTCACTCTGACCTGCCATCAATCATTCTATGTCACAAAGACCCAGTAACCCAAACAGGATGACCACGCTTTCCTCCCAGTCCCATGAAAGAATCTCTGCAGCAGCAGTCCCGGGCTGGTGGAATTGCACCGTGATGTTGTGGCAATCAAATGTCTCTGCTGCTCGCTATTCTTGTAGCGACCAAAAATCCGGGAGCTAGGAGTTGGTGGAAGAAATAGGGTCTTATTCAAAACCCTGGAGAAGACAGAGGGGCTTGTTTTCACCCCAAATCTCTAACGTTGGGGACTCAGGGCGCAAAACGCTTTTTAAGAGAAAAAAGAGGTACCGCGAACAGAAAGGCTATGTCCTGGGCCGGGCCTCGGTCATCCCGAGGTGGGTATGTCCTCTTGTGGGGACCTTTGACCCCCTCGGCCAGTTAACTGAAACCTGAGGGAGAGCGTCTCTTCAGCACAAAGGAGGGGCGGAAGGCAAAAGGGAGAGGAGGGCGAGGAAGGGACAGTTTCAGACAAAGTTCTGTAAGGCCCTTGTACCCCCAAATCTGCCGCGTCTCTGGCTACCGACCATGCAGCGAGACCGGCAGAAGAAGCCAGGAGCAAAGAGCGCAAGTGTTTCCTGGGGTTGCCCCGGCACGCCCACTCGCCTCCCATTGGCCAGAGTTAAGACATGTGACTACGTGTAGCTGCAAAGGAGCCTGGGAAATGGAGTCTTTCTTGAATTGCGTGAACCCCGCTAGAAATCAGAGTTCCGTTCCTTAGACAGACAGGGAGAAGGAACACAGGGGACACCTAGTGCAGTGCCCACTCTCCAGAATTGGCCCCCTTCCCTTGCCCCAAATCTCAGCTTGAGGATGAGGCAGAGCTTGGCTTGGGGATCTGGGGAAGAAACGAGAGAAAGAAAGTGGTCCTCCCCAGCTCAAGGGCGCCTGAGGGGCTAAATGCTTTTCCTTTAAGAGGATTTTTGTTGTGAACTGTTTCATACCTACAGTGAAGAATAAAAAAAATTAATGAAAATTCACTGTTGCATCTGATTTTAAGAAATGAAATATTACAGATAAAACGAAATCCCTAGTCATCTTTCCCATCCCTTACCCGATGCCTGGGCCCAGAGGTGCCACCATCCTGAATTCAGTGTGTGTTCATCCCTTATGTGGTTTTTACTCTCCACGCACATTTCTGTATCACAAATATTACAAAGTGTGGTTCTGAAGCCATTTGAATTTGATAGAAATGGTCCTTACTGCGTGATTCATGGTGCAAGTTGCTTTTCCTTTCAGCATGTCTTTGAGTTGGGGCCACAATGATAACTGTAACTCTACCTCAGTCATGTATCATGACTGGGTTGTGTATGTGGCGTTTGGATTGTGGTATGTGACTACACCACCAAGAATTTATTCTTTTGCTGGAGAGTTCATCTTTCACAATTGTTTGCTATTAAACCATTCTGCAGTAAACATCTCTGTACATGTATCTTTGTGCACATATAAAAGAGTTTCTCCAGCCTAGTGATTCTCAAAGTGTGATTGATCCCTGGACCAGCGGATAAGATCACCTGGGATTCTGATAGCAATGCATATTCCCAGGCCCCTCTGAAGACCTGCAGAATCAGTGCTCCAGGGAGGAACTCTGTGCTCTGTAGGTAGGAGCTAGTGATGTGCTAAGGGTTATAGCAGATGTAGAATTGCTGTATTTGAAGAGGCACGTCTTCTAGTTACTAGACACTGCTAGATTTTTCCCCAAATTTTCCATGCATATCAGAAGCAAAAGTTTCCCTTGTCCTGAGCCATCTTTGGTATCACAGAATTTAAAATGTGTTACCAAGTGAGTGGGAAGACTGGGCTCTGTTAAAATCTGTGGATGTGGTTCTCTCGGGTCCTGGGAATCCCTCTTTCAAAAGCGTCACACTTTCTCTTTGTTCTCAGGGCCCTGCAGGCCTACAGTTTGGGAGATTAAAAAAAAAAACAAACCACTTTACCCTCCTGTTAGAGTTTTCCTTTCTAGAGCAAGAGAATGAAGGTGCATATTAGTTACTGTATGTGTCTGTCTGCCTTAGTCAGGCTTCTCAGTTGCAAGCAACAGAAATGAGGTAATCAGCAGCATCAGTTGGGGGGCTCATGAATTCGGGGGGGCTGAAGATCAGGTTTGGGAAAGGTCATGCTCATCCCAGGGACAGAGAGGGGAGACAGAGGTCCCAGACAGGTATGGGCTGAGAGCCTGCTCTGCCCCCAGCATGGACCCGGTCCCTGTGTGTCCTGGCCACACCAGGAACCACCCTCTGCTGACTTGAGGAAGGGCCGGGCCTCCTTGGTTCCTGCTCCAGGGACAGGCACCCAGGAGGATGCCTCCACAGGGAAGATGGGGCACTGGGAGGAACAGGAGAGAGGCTGAGAGTGCGAGAGCTAAGAATGTCCCCTGCTGGGTGGCACCAGGGAGCTGTGATGAATGATCAGCTCATTAAACAGTGTGGCCTTGGTGGGGGGTGAACGTGAAGCTGTTTAATGTTCCCTCGGTTGCTTCCTATAGGAAGCCACCTGTCCTTCACTTTCCCCCCATCTCCTACCCCCAGGGGCTTACACCGCTGCCTCTTTCTGCAGGGCACCTGCCAGCCACCAGCCTGTGTGAGGCAGCAGCAGAAGCCATGCCAGCCTGGCTCCTCTAAGGTGCCCTTGCCACCAAGAGCCCCTTTGTGCCTTCCCTGAAAGTCAGGCGGCCTCTGCTGCTGCTGTCTCTGCTCTCATCTCTGCCCTTTTCTCCTGGCCACTTTTCTGTGCTCAAAAAGGTGTGGAAAGGAGACAGATCTGAAAGGCTTAGGTCCAGCTGGAGCAGAAGAGGCCAGCACCTCCTTGCAGATGCCCCACAGTCATGCTGGTACAGGAGTTCTGCCTTCCTCAGAGGCCCAGGCTCCTTTGATCTTGCTTCTCTATCATCCTCAGGGCAGGGATTTCACCTTATGACCCAAAATGACTGCTCGTGCTCCAACCATCATGTTCACATTGTGCCGGGTTTCTGTTCTCGCGACTAAAAGGCTCAGGGGTCACTCCAGTTAAACTGGGCTAACTGGGCTGCACAAAATAACCACACGAGAGACACGAATACCTTTTTCTTTGGGGTTGCTATGACGGCTCCTCTGACCTTAAGGGTCCGCAGGAAGAGAGAGAGCGAGAGCACCGTTGACCCCTTTTATTGAGGAGAAGCTATTCAAATGAGGCAAGGGGTCAGGTTTCAGGGGGCTGAGTCTATCTTCATGATGTCCACTGTCAGCAGGTTGACTGACACCTGGGTAGGCCACACCCAAGGGCACAGTAAAGGAAGGGGACACACACAAGGCACTTCCATGGAAGATTCTATCCTAAACAGGGCAAGGGGTTATATTACAAAGGAGCAGGTGAGTGTAGCTTCACCCATGGGGCTGTAGCAGGACACACCCATTTCTGTGACTGAGCGCCTCAGCACCCAGCCAAGGAGTGTGACTCAGTCATGTGTAAGGTTGGTCTCGTACAGCATTCCACCCAATAGACAAGATGAGGGGATGTCAAAAGGGCACCCCCTTCGTTCTTTAAGGCGGCTTTCTAGATGCACTGTGCTTTACCTTGCACTCCATGGCCACATTTGGGAAGCTGGGAAATGTAGTCTTTTTTTAGGGTACCATGCACCCAGTTAATACCCCAAGGAGACCGTCTGAGCTGCTCACACATGGCTTGACCATCTCTCTCCCTCTCCTCCTCCTTCCTCCCTGGTCTGGCTGGCAGTGGGCACTGGCCTGGGGGGTAACTGCACGGGCTGTGTCATCTGCTCAGAGGAGAATGGCTGCTCCACCTGCCAGCAGAGGCTCTTCCTGTTCATCCGCCGGGAAGGAATCCGCCAGTATGGCAAGTGCGTGCACGACTGTCCCCTGGGCTTCTTCGGCATCCGCGGCCAGGAGGTCAACAGGTGCAAAAGTACGTGGATCCTGTCTCGTCCTGGGCTGGAGGTGGGCTTCTGGGCAGTGCTGTCCCACCCTGTACCCCAGCACATCCAGAGGGGAGCTGGAATCTGACTGAGGCCAAACTTGGATCCCTGCTTGGTTCCAGACAGTCTCTGAGGCCCTACGCCAGCCAATCCCCTGTGACTCCTGCTCTAGTTTGCTGTGTGGCCTTAGGCAATTACTCACCTTCTCTGGGATTAGCTCAAATTGGGAAAGGAGTCCTACCTCTTAACTCTGTTTTTGCTGTGACCTGGGACAAATCATCTCTCTCTCCAACCCTTGGTGAAAATAGAGCCTGGGGGTCCTCACTCCCAGCCTAGATTTGCTGTGTGACTTCAAGCTAGTCGCTAGTCCCTTGAGCCTCAGCTCAGAGGAGAAAGGGAAAGCTCCTCACACGCAGTCCAGGTTGACTTTGCCAAGTCTGAAGTTCAGAGGCGACGCTGAGTCCTGAGCCAGTGTCACCTAACCCGGGGCTGCTCAGGCAGACTCCCGAGGTCCCCCGCCCACAGCAGTCCTCACAGGGGTTGTCCCTGACTCTGTTACAGAATGTGGGGCCACCTGTGAGAGCTGCTTCAGCCAGGACTTCTGCATCCGGTGCAAGCGGCGGTTCTACCTGTACAAGGGGAAGTGCCTGCCCAGCTGCCCACCAGGCACCTTGACCCACCAGAATACGCGCGAGTGCCAGGGTGAGTGGGGCCCCTGGAGCAGGGCGTGGGGAGAGGAGTCCAGAGACCAGGAAGCTAACATGGCAGAAGGCCACGTGGCCATGGGAGCCCAGCACCGCTGAGGCGGGTGATCTGGGGAGAGCTACAGTTTGGGAATCAAACAGATCTCCATCAAACGCCCGCTTTAAAACCTGCCCATTAGTGAGCTCAAGCAAGTCACTATGCTCCCTGTCCCTTGATTTCTCCAAAGGTTAAAAAGAAAATCACAGTAGAATCCAGAACCTACCCCACGGAGAGGCTGAAGAATTAAATGAGTTAAATGTTACGAACATTAAATGTATTGCTGCGACTTGGGGCTTAACAAGCCCGGTGCATGCTAATGTCATTATTATCGCTGCTCCGTTTACTCACTCACAGCAGCTTATCAAACCCCGCAGTGGTCCGCCCTTACCCCGGGCTGTGCCTTGGCATTCTGACCGGAACCAGGCATCTCTGCCCGCACGGCCCCGGGCACAAGGTCATGGTCCTTCCAGCCGCAGAGGGCTCCCGACTCCCTGTCCCCCTGAGCAGCAGCCCCACAGCCCACCTGCCTCTGGGGGTTCCTTCCCCTTCCCCACCTCTCAGGAGGCTCCTCCCCATTGCCCGCCCCTCTGGAGGCTCCTCCCCCTTGCCCGCCCCTCTGGAGGCTCCTCCCTATTCCCCGCCCCTCTGGAGGCTCCTCCCTATTCCCCGCCCCTCTGGAGGCTCCTCCCCCTTGCCCGCCCCTCTGGAGGCTCCTCCCTATTCCCCGCCCCTCTGGAGGCTCCTCCCCCTTGCCCGCCCCTCTAGAGGCTCCTCCCTATTCCCCGCCCCTCTGGAGGCTCCTCCTCATTCCCTGTCCCCAGCTTGTGCTTCCCCTGGGTTCCTTCTATCAGTAAGCAGCTCCAAGAGTCCTGGGTGGTCACGCCCATGACCCAGGCGTCACCCTCCCCTCAACCTAGGAATCACTAGTGCACCTGCCCTGGCCAGGCTCTTTCCTAAGCGATAGGACCTGAGTCAGCAAAGCAGCCTCTGCTCTCATGGGCGGGTCTCTCAGCGGGGAGACAGGAGAATTAGTGCATGATATGTTGGTGGCAGAACTTCAGAGGAAAATCTGAAGCAGCAGAAAGCCCCCAAACACGCCCACCTGTCACCCTTGACCCCCACTCCACCTCCACCTCCCACATCTCCACCCTCTGCCGTCTCCCTCCCTTGGCTCCCTGTCCTGCCAGTGTGACTGTTTCAAGACGATAGTCTGTTCAGGTTTCTCTCCTGCTCAAGGCCCTTCTGTGGCTCCCATTGACCTTGGGCAGAACATCCACGCCCTAGCCTGGGCAGTCTGGCCCCTTCTGGAGCCTCTCCCCTTCCCTCACTCGACTCCTCTCTGTTCGGGCTCCAGTTTGCCCGTTCTAGGAGAGTCCCGGGTGGAATCACCCTGGGGACCTTGCTGGGATTATCCCTCTACCTGGAGCATCTCCTGCCCTCCCTGTGCCTGGACGACCCCACAACGTGCCACTTAATGACTCAGTTCAGGAGCCCCTCCAGGAAGCCTTCCTGGTCCCCCAGGCTGCGACCCGCGTCCCCTCTGCTGGCTGTGCCTCCCTGGTGCACTGAGCATGTGGCCCTCCTGGCCTGATGTCTTTGGTGACAGTTTCCAGGAGGCAGACTGGGTGTGCCTCGTCTTCAGCTGCCCTCTGCCCACAACGGCACTGGAGTGGCACATGGGCACTCTGGACTCATCACAGAATGTATCTAGTGTCGGGACCAACATCCTAGGTTCTGGAAACCTGCTTTCTGGGCCCCGCTGCATCTCAAACCTGCTGTGCGAGAGCCCCAACCAAAGCCCTTTACTACTCCAGGCCTCAGTGTCCCCGTCTGCAAAATGGGGGTACTCACAACTACCTCCTGTGTTCTGTGTCTCCTCCAAGTCAAATGTGGAAAAAAGAACTGTGAGCGTGTGTACGCACATGCGCATGTGCATGTGTAAATAAATTACCTCTATTAAGAAGTGCATGTCTGTGACCTGACTTTCCCTCACAGCAGCTTTGGGTAGCTTCTACATTATGGTTGATGGAAGGCAGGTGATCAGGTGCAAAACCCGTGTCTTTTTTGGAAGGCTTCCCAGCCAGCCTCCAGCCCCATCTCCGCCCGCCCCTCTGGACCTTCACCCCCACTCTAGCCACCCGGCTTCCAGCACAGGGAGCCAGGGCTTTGCAGACGGACTTCCCCTCCCTCGCTGGAGGAGCGTGTCACCTCCCCTGGGGTGCCTCCTTCAAAACCACAAGGTTCTCTCTCTGGCTTTGGGCCCAGAGCAGGCTCCGCAAGCCTCCACATGCTTCATCCCAGGCTCTTTAGAATATTAGAATATTTTTTTAAGGTGTCCCTCCATTCCTAGCGACAGACTGAGCCAATGCAGATGGAGACGGTGTCCTCAGAACCCTAGACCCTACCTTGGGACTGGAGGGCCCTCGCTTTCAGAGGCCTCATCTGTCTGTCTGTCTCTCCCTTCGCCCCGCAGAGGAGTGTGAACTGGGCCCCTGGGGCAGCTGGAGCTCCTGCACGCACAATGGGAAGACCTGTGGCTCCGCCTGGGGCCTGGAGACCCGAGTGCGAGAGGCTGGCCGGGCCGGGCAGGAGGAGACGGCCACCTGCCAGCTGCTGTCTGAGTCAAGGAAATGTCCCCTCCAGAGGCCCTGCCCAGGAGGTGAGTGCAGGGCTGCCTGTGGGTGAGTGCACCGTGATGTCTAGTGGCCTTGAGACATTGTCCCCACAGGTGGTACCTGCAAAGCCAGGTGAAGTCCTCCAGCAGCCACGCCTTCCTTAAGATGACTCAGCCCTTCCCCCACTGACCACTCCCCTTTCCATCACGCGGACTTTGGAACCTGCTGTTTACTGATCTGAAATGAAATTCATGGATAATGTGACCCACTGACACAGGTCACTTTTGGAATATCCGCGTAGTTCCCTAACTGGAGTATAAAAGGGAAAGAAATGAAATTCCATGATGGAAGCACTTTGGCCCCACATAGGAGAGGACACTCGGGGAGTAGAATCAGAGTGTGGGTACGGCTGTGGCCCGTGTCTCTGGAGGGTGCACTTGGCCATCAGAGTTGTGGCTTCCCAAATGGGGACCAGTGATGAGGAAGATCACACTGTCTGATGCCACACAGACAGTCCTAGAATATTCCACGAGAGAAAGTGTCCCAGATGCTCGGCATTCACATGAAGCAGCTCAGCTCTGAGCAACATGAGGGTGGAGCGGAAATAGGGGACCACTGCCCATGCAGCACCCCCATCCTTGTCCACTGAATGCCGTGGCACCCCCTTCATTGAGGCAGCCAACACCCTGCACAGATTTCCAAATACTGGGGGCAGGCATTAGGAACCACGGATTTAAACAGAAGAGGGGGTGCAGGGGTGGAGGGCATATGTGACAGTGGACACCAATAATAGGGAATTGGCAATGTTAACTGTGCTTATACTACGTACCAGGCCACTGCACTAATTTTTTCTACAGTTGTTGACTCATTTAACCTACATAATGATGCTATGAGGTAGGTATTCTAAATATGCCCCTTTGACAGATGAGGAGATGGAGACCTAGCTAGAGAGGCTGAGTCACTTGGGACTCACTGTCAGGTGAAGGTAGACCTGGAATTCCAACACAGATGGGTGCGTGCAAAGAGGAATTTAACATCATGGTTAAGGGTGAGACACCCGATGCAGGCCACTCAGGGCACACTGCCGGGACAGGGTGGAACCAGGATCCGAACCCCAGGACACCCCTGGTTTCTGAAAGACTTGTGGTGACTGTGAGATGGAGACAGGACCAAAGAAACAAGGATACCCCAGATCCAGGGAAGCAGCTTACAGACAGACGACAATTCTGTACAGCCCTTATGACTGTGGCTAAACCTCACACGGATCTGAGAGCTGACAGCTGATGGATTGTTGGGGCTGCAAGCCGAGATCTCTTCCCTGGATGACCACAGCAGCAGCAGCAGCAGCAGCAGCAGCGGCAGCAGCGGGGACAGGCATACCACACTGGCCACATGCTGGGGGCTGCACTTGGTAAATCCGGCTCCCTGGATTCTCATGACCCGTGGTGGCTCCCTGAACCATCCGGGTCTTTGCTCGGATGCCTCCTCTGCAGAGAACTCTTCTAGGTCCCTCACACCAGGGCATAAACACCTTTCTGAAGCAGCCTTGCTGGTTCCGTGGCAGCCTGTGTCCTCACCAGACCACGGTTTCCAAGGACAGCCAGTCTTTGCCCACCTCGTGCACATTCATCTCTCTCGTGCCTCATACGGGGCCTGTAGGTGTCCAGTTAACTTTTGTTGGCTGGCTGCGTGAGGAGGGTGGGGGGATGGGCGGGTGGGTGCATGAACCAATGGGATAGGGGCAGCTGTCAGGATGAGGATCCAAACCAGCCACCCAGCTCCCCCACTTCCAAACCAGCAAGGGGACCCACCATGCCTGTGCCCAGATGCTGTGCTCACCCCAGCCCTAACAGCCTGCAGCGGAGAGTGGGAGCCTGGCTTCAGTGGCCCTGAGCACTCACAGTGGGTGTGGGAGCCCCAGAAAGGGGCAGCCCAGTCTAAGCGCGTGACCCTGACACTGCCCTGCGGAGAGGTGAGTTGGAGCTGGAGCTTTGGCCCTGACTTGGGAGAAGATGGGCACACAGTTGACACCAAAGGAATACCCTGCCCTCCCCTCATCCTGTCTGTTGTTTGCCCTTGGAAGGGGGCTCCCTTCCAAGGTCAAGGTCATCAAGTTCATCAGCCGGCACTGGGCTGGCCAGGAGGAGAGGAAGCAGAGACGCCCAAACCCTTATGCTCTTAAAGAGCCCGTGCTCGGACTATGTCCGTGTCTCCCACATCTGGTCGATGGTCACTCAGTTTGTCCCCTCTGCCCTAGTGTGCCACCTAGAAGGAAAAGCACAGGACTGGACTCCAGAAACTCTAGTTCAGGGTGTGCCACTGGCCTCCTAGCTGTGCCTCGGCCACCCCCCGCCCCATACAGTGGGATGTTCACATTAGACATCCAGGGGGTGGGACTCAGGGGGTCAACCAGGAAGCTGCCCCTTGTTGGGGGTGACTGGGGACATGGTTACGGGTGCTGTCTCCAGCACGCAGCCCGTCCACAGTAGGTGGGCACGCGTGCGAGGGTCAAGGGGGCACCCAGAGGCCACCGAGATGCCACCCTGAGGCCTAACTGGGGACGTCCCTGACGCTAGCGCCCTCCCCCCCCCGCCCCCAGCCGCTGCGCTGCGGGGACAGCGCCCCCTGCAGGCCGGAGCCCGAGTGTCCCACCCCGGGGCCTGGGCAGGGCGCCCCGTCCATCAGGTCTGTCAGACGGACAGACAGGCCCGCGCTTCTCTTGCAGAACGAAGCCCCCGCCAGAAGAAGGGCCGGAAGGACGGGCGGCCGCGCAAGGACCGGAAGCTGGAGCGCAGGCCCGACGGGAGGCCACGCCAGCCCGGGGCGCAGTGACCAGTGACCGGCGCCGCGCTCCGCGGGCCCTCCCCGCCGCCCCTGCTCGCTCGGCCACCGCCTCCTTTCCCTGGGGCGACCTCGCTTTTCCCCTTGTTTTCTTCCATCCTGTTTTCCTCTTCCCTCCCTCCTCCTCCCCTCCCGCTTCCTCCTCTCCCCCTTTCTTTCCCTTTTCTCCTTTTTCCCTGTTCTCCACCATCAACATCTCCTCCCCCCCCCCCACACACACACAGGTTTTTAGAGAGAGCTCCACGCTCCGCCCTCCCCTGGGCGCTCTCTGCATCTCATAGAAGTTTTAAGAAGGTCTTCAAGGTTTCTCTAGATCTTTCCCTGACCCCGTCCTGACCCCACCTTGGCAGAAAGGCAGTTTACAAGGGAACAGCGGGCAGGCCACCTGAGTCCTCACACGTGAGCTCCTACACCAGGGAGCCCCCAGAACCCAGGGTGTGACCCCTCTGTCCCCTGGCCAATCCCGAGAGGCCATTTCCACACCCCTCAGCCACCAGCTCCCACAGGAGGAGGTGCAGGGCCTCCTGGGGCCCAGCCTGGACACCTTCCCCAGCTGGCCTTGGGGGAGCTCCTGGGGCCCCTGCTGCAGCCCACCAGCTCAGCCCAGGGCCTTCCTCAGGGGCCCATCCCTGCCAGCTGACCACTCCCAGGGCCTCCAGGGACCCGGCACTGGATCCGCTGGGGCGTCACTGCTGGGGGAACGAGCAGTTCTTACCAGAAGAGCCATGGAAGCGAGTGGGACTCGTCCCCACCCCCGCCTCCTGCCGGCTGTACTATGGAGGCCCGGGGAAGTCCCAAGGGGACCACATGTTCTGCTGGCTCTTGGCGGTGGCCCTGCTGGGCGCATCTAGAGCTGAGAGGAAACTTGGAGGATCTCTCAGGGAAGAAAGGAGGGAAATTGATGGGTCAGAAGCCAAGGAGACCCCTCCTACCCACATTCATGGGATACCCCCGGATACCCCCGAGCCTTTGGGTCTCACAGCGACACCCCACAGCCCAGGAAGGAGGTGTGCTGGGGGAGGCTCCAGGTTAGACCAAGCTCTCACTGCCTGTCAGTCTGTCTCAGCAGGCCCTGCTCCCCAGAACCCCCAGACAGGTCTCCTGGTTAGCACTGGCCACAGGGTCCAGCAGCTGGGAGCAGAGGGGGGCAGAGAAAGAGTCTGAGCCCCAAGGGCCCAGGGTGGGGAAGGAAGAGGCTGCAGGTTGGGGTGAAGCCTCGACTGGCGAAACATCACCTCCTCCACCGAAGACAGAGACACCTGCCTTCCACCTGGCAGACGGGGTCCCCAGCAAGCACTGCTGCTACCTGGCCCTCACTCCCCTCATCTCGCCTCCCTGAGGACAGCTAGAGCCCTTCCTCACCTGGCCAGGCCACCGGCTTCCCGTCTGCAGAAGTGTGTGCCTCTGAAATGCTTTATCATTTTTTTGTTTTAAGACCCCAACTTTTTTTTAAATAAAAGAAAAAATTTGCATTTGCAAATTTGGGCATCAAGCAGGAGTTACAAAACCATGATGCTAATGAGTTTGGAGTAGCAGAATCTAAACCATGTGGGGTGGTTTCCGCTGGAATGCTCTGGTGAGAGGGGTCAGGGTGCCTGGGGACAGGGGAGGGTTTCAGCTGGAGGAGGGAGGCTGGAAAAGAGGAGGGGCCTGCAGCCGCTCCCAGCCCTTGTCAAAAAGTGGGCTCATCCAGAGGCTGGAGAGGGCGACACCATGTCCCCAGCACCTCTCTGCCCCTTGAATCACAGAAGTGGCTCCAGGAATCCATGTGTGCTCCTTACGGCTTGTCTGAGGGTCAGGCGGGGGCGGGGGATCTAGGAAGTGGACAGTCCCACAAAGCACCAGACGCCGTGGCCACCTGTGACGTGGAAGCCCAGGTGTGAGTCCCAGCCTGCCACCAGCTAGTTGTGAGGTCTAGACAAGTCATTTCGTCTTGGTGTCCCCATTGGATGAGTGAAGAGGAGACAAGACTGGATTAAATTTGCTGTCCACATCTGGGAGCCCTCACAGCCTCTCCTGGAGATTTCTTAGAAATTCAGATTCCAGGGCGGCTCCCCGGACCTACTGGTGGGGAGCAAGTTCCGGAGAGGCCCTGGGAGCCAGTGCTCTCCAGGAGGACCCGGGACAGGGCGCCTCCCAGAGCCTCCCCAGCTGAGCCCTGGGGCCTGGATTGAGGGCTGCGGCTGCAACATCAGAGTCCCCCCATGTATATTCTATCTTCTGCTCATACCCAGACCCTGGCTGCAGAGGGTCCAAACTCCACAGTTCTAAAAAGACCAGGGTAGGGCAGAAGGTTCCAGACCTTCCTTTTTCTAGACGTGTTTCCCCGCACCCCCAGGGGAAAGGCCTGGTCCTCTGTCCCGGCTGGAGGCTGTGGACCGTGCATTGGAACGTTCTCACATAAAAGGGTGAAGTTCCTTCAAGGCCCAAGGCCTCCTGTAACCTTGTCACCTTTGGATCCCAGAGGGTCCCTCCTGCCAGCTCCTGACCCTTTCAAATCCCAGCCGCTCCCACTTCTGAGGATCCAGGCACCTTCCTGGGAAGGAGACCCTCGACTGCCAGGTGAACCTGCAGACATTCACTGAGAAGCCCGGGAAGTGGCGGAGGTCACCCGGCCAAATGGAGTCAGCCAGGGTGAAGCCCCGAGGGAGGCTCCGGTGGCGACCGGGGGCCCTTCTGGATGCTGTTCCCGTGGGAGAGAATAGCTTGGCCTGAGCTGAGGAATTTCTGCTGCCTCCTTCCAGCCCCCCATCCCAGCTGAGCCACACCAGGGCCTTTGCCGGTCCCATCCCAGGCTGACCCTTCACCCAGGCGCTGCCTGTTGTTCCCACATCCACCTCTTGCCACTAGAGGGCGCTGCTCAATCAAGAACAGGGCAGCCGCGGGCACTGTGACTTTGTCAAGTGGGGACAAGTTGCTGTCCTGGAGGGCTGGGGAGCTTGCCCTGCTCAAGCTGAACAGCAGCTGTTGCCATGGTGACTTCTGGTGAATGGTGTTCACAACAGCACACAATGTCAGACTCCAAGGTGCAGGACCAAGACCCTCATTGCACAGAATAGAGACCTGAGGAGGACCAGGAGTGCCCAGCAGCCCAGGAAAGTCACCATGACACGAACTTCTGCCAAGACATTAGCCCTGGGTGATGTGAAACATCACACCTCTCCATTTTTACCTACAGAAAATTTCCTTCATCCTGTGTGATCCTTCTGATTTGAGAATGTGCATTCTGATAATAATAACAGTGATGAGGATGCTGATGATGATGATGTCTTCTATTTAGTGAGCACTTACTATGTGCTGGACACTGCAAACAGCCTTGTGCACCTGTCTCCTTTCCCGTGCTTCTTTCTCCTCCATGCAGATCATAGTAACCCCCATTCTGACTTCTGCCTGTGTACCCCACATCTCCACGTCCTTTGTCTCCACCTGCACAGCCACACTGCAGGCCAACCCACAGAAGAGGAAACTGAGGCTCGCATTAGAGTCATTCAAATCCGTCCGTCTCAGCTATTCGCCCCTTCATTAGATATGCATAAAGTGCCCACTGTGTGCCAGGGACTGTGCAGGGTGCTGGTGATAAGGATCCCAGCTTTGTCCCCAGTGTCCCATGTGTAGATGTGAAAGACCTTTCTCAGAGGACAGGACCTAAGAGAAGGGACAGAAACCCACCCACAGCCCAGGGGTCAGGGAGCTCCTCCCACAGGGCCAGAGAGCCCCGAGGACTGAAGGATGAGGGCACAGATGGGATGGGCGGGAGGGTCCAGGTTGAGGAGCCGCACATGTGCAGCCTTGGAGGAGGAGCGTCAGACCTCAGAGGCTGCAGGTCATGGACCACGGACGTGGCCCTGGGGGCTGCTCCCCACACAGCCTCCACGCCTCCCAGCCTCACCCACAGCCTCCACGCCTCCCAGCCTCACCCACAGCCCTGTCTTCCCAGGCAAACTGCCATCCACGAGGTGGGACAGACCCAGCCAGGCCTCGGGAGCCATCTGGGTGGTGGGTCCCTGGTCCGGCAGCTCCAGCCGCGCCCCCCCCCTTACAGAATCTTCACGGCCCAGCAGAATCAGGCCGCCCCTCCTTGCCCAGTCGGAGCACCCACTGGTCCTCAGAGCCTGTGAGCATCGTGCAGAGGAGACTGTTCTGTGTAAGGCTGGGAGGGTGGTTTCACAGCCGGCTCTGGGTCCATCCTGGCACCTGTCTCCTAGGGTGAGGGGACAAAAGTGAGATATGTGAGGGAGCAGACAGAGGACCGCCGGTGCGTGTTCATCCTGACCAGCTATGAACCTATGCACAAGATCCTACAGGTCTCCCTGAGCCTCAGCTTCCTAATCTGTAGAAGGGAGGAATAGGAGTACCATCCTTGGTGTTGCCGTGGGGTTTACATAGGTTAATGCATGAGGAAGGTTTTAGATAATACATGCTCAATAAAAGTTTTTTAAATTACACATCGTTCATTTATTCATTCAACAAACTTTTCCTAAGCACACAGTCTGAGCAGGGAACTGTGCCAGACACTCAGCATGAAACACTCAAATCCTTCCTCCCCAGAGCCCTCTGAAGTGAGTTCTATTATTATTTGCTTTTTTTTTTTTTTAAATAAACAGGGAATCCAAGGCTTAGAGAGTGAGTAGTGAACTAGGAACCAAAACCCTGTACTGGAGCCACTTCACACACGGGTGCCCAGAGGGGCGAGTCCCTCTGGGCCCAGGGAGAGGGGCTCCTGTGGCAGGACTGCAGTCCCTCCTGCTGAGCAGCTCGGTACCTCTGCCTCCAGAAGAGGAATCCACACACCTAGGGGCCTCAGAAGAGATGCTCCGTCCTACCAGGATCACGTGACAAGAGGACCACACAGAGCCGCCACCTGTCACCTATCTGACTAGTAAAGAGCCCGAACACAGGACGCCGCTGGGCTGGGGGACAGCCCCTCTCCTGCTTCCTGGGGAAGTGACCGGGCCCAGCCCCGCAGAAGGCAAGAGGGAACCTGCTGCCCAAACAGTTGTGAGGATCGCAGGTTCAAGGCCAGCCTCAGCAACTCAGAGAGACCCCGTCTCTAAATAAAACATAAAAAGGGCTGGGGGCGCGGCTCCGTGGTGAAGTACCCCTGGGTTCAATCCCTGGTACCAAAAAAAAAAAAAAAATCGCCAAGAGCGTGACCTTGACCAGAGCCAGGAGCCACCTCTAGGGATTCGTCCTCCCGTCACCCCGTCCCCTGCAGTCCCGGGCTCCTGGGTGCCCCCCTGCGCTGTGTGATCGCGGAGCACCCTCCCGTCTGGAGCAGCTGCCTCCTTGCCCTCCAGGGGGCGCCCCGCGGCTGTGAAGCACCTGGGGAGAGGCGCCCAAGAGGAGGCCCCAGGAGACGGAGGCCCCCAAGAGGAGGCGCCAGGGCTCAGGAGGCTGCCGCGAAGGGCGGGGAAGAGAGGAGGAAAGAGTCTGCACGGGTCTGTGGGACTGGCCTCTGTGCCAAACCTGCATGTGAGAGGACACCCTGGAGACCAGCGACCTGGCGGCTCTGGGGACAGGGTGCAGGGAGGGCTGGGGGGCAGGGGGCGGGAAGGAGACTGGCTTGTCTCCTCGTGCCTTTTGCATTTTAAGCCAAGGAAATATAGGACTAAATCCAAAAGAACAAGAAAGGCAGGCTTTGGGGACCTTCTGGAATCCGGTCTTTAAAGACCCTTAAGGATTCAGAGGACTTTGGCATAAATTCCAGAATGGAGCAATTTTCGGCATCGTGGGGACATGTCCTGGAGCTTGGGGAGGGAACCACCAGCCTGAACCCTCTGTGTGGGGCCTAGCTGCCTGCCAGAGGGCAGGGGTCCAGCCCTGGAGGCCAGTCCCCACACCCTGCCATCCCAGCTTCCTCCGGTTCTCGCTGGTCCACCTCCAGCCCCTGGGCTGTGAAACTCTGCTGAGACACCACCAGCACCCAGACGCAGGGACGATCCTAACCTGTCTAAAGCCCAGGTCCCCTGGGTTCCTTGGTCCCCCCAACAGTGGGGTGACAGAAGGTACCGGCTGTGCCAATCTGGGTGCCCCCCTGGCTGGTTTCCCAGCTGTCTGCTTGACCCCGGGCAAGTCACTTTACCCCAGGGGCCTCCCTTTCTGCAGCTGCAAGTGAGGCCAAGAGCAATGGTTCTGAATCCCCCCTGCTCCTGGATAGCAGAATCAATATTGCTCAAATAGCCCTGCCACCAAAAGCTCTACACAGACTTAACGCAACCCCTATTAAAATCCCAATGACGTTCTTCACAGAAATAGAAAGAGCAATCATGAAATTCATTTGGAAAAACAAGAGACCCAGAATAGCCAAAGCAATCCTTAGCAGGAAAAGTAAAGCAGGAGGCATCTCAATTCCAGATCCTAACTATGCTTCAGAGCTATAGTAACAAAAATGTCATGGTATTGGCACCAAAACAGACCCATAGACCAAAGGTACAGAATAGAAGGCCCAGAGACAAACCCACTTAAATACGGTTATCTCATACTAGACAAAGGTGCCAAAAACATACATTGGAGAAAAAGATAGTCTCTTCAATAAATGGTGCTGGGAAAACTGGAAATCCATATGCAGCAAAATAAAATTAGAATTCTATCTCTCACCCTGCACAAAACTCAACTCAAAGTGGATCAAGAATTTAGACACTAGAACAGAGACCCCGTGCCTAGCAGAAGAAAAAGTAGGCCTCAGTCTCCACCATGTTCAGAACTGACTTCCTTAACAAGACCCCTAAGGCGCAAGAAGTAAATCAAGAATCAAAAAAAAAATAGGATGGATTCAAACTAAAAATCTTCTTCCCAGCAAAGGAAACAATCAAGAATGTGAAGAGAGAGCCTACAGAATGGGAGAGAGTCTTTACCACAGGCACCCCAGAGAGAGCATTAGTCTTCAGGATATATAAAGAACTCCAAAAACTTAACACCAAAAAAGCCGAATAATCCAATCAGTAAATGGGCTAAGGAACTGAACAGATACTTCACAGAAGAAGAAATACAATTGATCAACAAATATATTTTTAAAATGTTCAACATCTCTAGCAATTAGAGAAATACAAATCAAAACTACACTGAGCCGGGCGCCAGGGTCACACCTGTAACCCCAGCGGCTCAGGAGGCTGAGACAGGAAGATGAAAGCCAGCAACAGCCAGGTGCTAAGCGACTCAGTGAGACCTGTCTCTAAATAAAACACAAAATAGGGCTGGGGATGTGGCTCAGTGGTCAAGTGCCCTGAGTTCAAGCCCCAGTACAAAAAAAAAAAATACCAAACTCACTGTGATTTCATCTGACTCCTATCAGAATGACAATTATCAAGAATATAAGCAATAATAAATGCCGGCAAAGGTGTGGGGGAAAAGGTACACTCCTGCATTGCTGGTGGGACTGCAAATAGGTGCAACCAGTATGGACAGCACTTTGGAGATGCCTCAGAAAACTTGGAATGGAACCACCCTTTGACCCAGCTATCCCACTCCTCAGTTTATACCCAAAGGACTTAAAATCAGCTTACTACAGTGACACAGCCACATCAATGTTTATAGAAGTTCAATTCACAATAGCTAAACTCTGGAACCAACCTAGCTGCCCTTCAACAGATGAATGGATAAAGAAAATGTGGTACATGGACACAATGGAATACTATTCAACCTTAAAGAAGAATGAAATTAAATGGATGAAGCTGGAGAATCTCATGCTAAGCAAAATAAGCCAATTCCAAAAAACCAAAGGCGGAATGTTTTCTCTGATATGCGGATGCCAATTCCCAATGAGGGGGTGGGGGTTAGGGAAGAATAGATAATATAATCCACAGTAGTGGATTATAGGGGGGGGGATGAAGGGAGGGGAGGCCAGGGGTGGATTTCCATTCCTCCTGAGCCCTATGACTGTCTCGGCCACCAGGGGGCAGCACTGTCCAGGCAGCCTGAGTTGCCAGCTGGAACTCTCCTTGGAGGCTGCAGGGAGCCCCGCCCTCAGCTCCATCTGCGCAGCCCCACTGTGTGCCAGGCCCCTACCGAGGGCTCGGCTGGCTTCAGCTCACCGGCGCCTCTCTGCTGCCCCTCGAGGAAGGCACCGGTATGGCCGCCTTCCTCCACCTCTTCACCTTGGTTAACTGTGGTGCCAAGAATCGCAGTAACCTTCTCAATTCTTTGGAACCCCTCTGTTGCTTAATTTAATTAATTTGATTTCCTTCTTGATGCTCCCCTGCCGGTCCCCTCCCGCCAGGCATCCACTCTCCTGAGTCTGTTCTGTGTCCTTGCAGATGCACAAATCCCTGTAACCCGGGTGGGGACCTGGTGCAGGGGCGTATGGTTTCCGTGCGCAGAGGTGGCCTTGCGCTGTGCTCTCCTGGCTCTGCCTGCTCCCCGCCACCCACTGGGGTTTCTGAAACACACCGCGGCTCCCACTTCCTGGCCCACCTGCTGCCGCAGTGACCCTGACCCCTTACCGGCTCCACCTTGCCCAGCAGACTTTCTTCAGGTGGACACCCTGGAGACCGCAGGGTCATGAACTGCCTCCTGCCTGCGATTCCCAGGGACTGTCCCTGCCCAGCACCCAGCAGAGCCTGGATTCCACCTCTCACGCCCTGGGAGCTGGCGCTTGGCTGTTCGGGGAGGCTGCGCTTCGTGGGGAATGGGGCGGTGCGTCGGGACAGGTCTGGGGGAGGCTAAGCCTGTCCATAGAGGTTGACAAACACGGAGAGGGGACCAGGAGCCACAGGACCAAGACCCCGGAGGGTGCCTGGCCCACGCCAGGGCCTGTGCAAGCTGGGTGTTCCTGGGCTTTTGCAATAGCTCCCTCCTTCCCTGGGGACCGAGGGCCTCCGGCACCTGCCCCCACTCCCTCTCTGAACCTCCCTGCTGCCCGCGCCAGCCGCACTCCCCTCTTTGGTTCTTTAAGCACATAAGCTTCTCCTGGCTTCAGCCCCTCTGCCGGGAATGCTCTCCCCCTGGATCCCCACATGGCTGGCTCTTTCTCTTCCTCAAATGCCACCTCTTCAGAGGGGCCCTCCCTGATCAGTCCTCTAAATGATCTTGATTCTGTCCAAGTCATTTTCTGTTGAGCACATTTTAATTTCTTTTCTTTCCAGCCCTTTCTGTGATTGACAATGACCTTGGTTGACCTAGTGGCTTACGCCCTGCTTGTCCTCCCCCGGGGCCACGCAGGGGTGAATCTGCCTCATGGACACAGCCCCAGGACCCGGATGAGCACCCACCCGTGGCAGACTCTCAATCGACAGCCACGGGGTGAAGGAAGGAAGGAAGGAAGGACTGAGGGGGCACCAGGTTCCTTCTGAGCACCCCTAGGTTCACCCCTCAAACAGCCCAACAGAGAAGGACGCGTGGCACAGAATGGGGAACAGAGTGGGCACAGGGACTCGGTCCTCCACTGGGCCACGCAGCTCGAGGGGCGGCCGGGCTCCGAAGCTGCGCGTGGTCCTCGTCTCTCCTTCTGTCCTGCACCGAGGAGGCCTGTGTCCTCAGCCAGGGGTGGCACGGCACCATGATCCCACGGTCCTTGCAGAGGCCCGTCTCCATCTCGAAGGGCCCCCTTCTGAGCCTGGCTTCTGGCCCGCACCAGGCCTTGGAGGGGCCCTGCACGCGGCTGGGCCGGGTCCATGAGCAGTGCTCCGCCGTCTGTCTGTCCCCGCGAGCAGAGAATGGCCTTCAGTGGGGCCGATGAGAGGGCAGACTGCTGTAAAGGCGTCTGTGCGGGTTTTTATGGAACGTGGGCTTCACTTTGTCCTACCTTAGGGTGGACAGTGGTCCCCACGGTGAGTATGTGATGGATTTTTTAAAAAATTCTCAAACGGGGAGCTGGACTGGGGCTCAGTGGTAGAGCGCTTGCCTGGCATGTGTGAGGCCCTGGGTTCGATTCTCAGCGCCACATGTAAATAGATAAAATAAAGGTCCATCAAAACGAAAAACATATTTTTTAAAAAAAATCCCAAACTGTTGTCCAAAGTTCTGGTTGCTAAGTAGCCTCCTTATCAGTTATTTTTAATGTCTTCCATTCTAATAGGGAGTTGTGGCATCCCCTGTGGCCTCGATTTGCGTTTCTATGATAACTCATAATGTGGAGGCTCTCTTCCTGTGCTTATTCACCCTCAGATACTTTTCTATTTTGGGGTACAATATCTTTTTTTGTTGTTTTTGTTGTTGTTACTGGGGGTTTAACCTAGGGGACAATTTTCCACTGAGTCACACCCCTACCCCTTTTTAAATTTTTTTTATTTCGAGACAGGTTCTCACTCAGGTGCTTAGGACCAGGCGAAGTGGCTGAGGCTGGCCTCAGACTTGCAATCCTCCTACCCCAGCCTCCTGAACAGCCAGGATTACGGGTGTGCACCACCACACCTGGCTTGGAGCAGTGTCTTTTGAACCTCTTGCCCATTTTTGCTGGCTGGCTTCTTTTTTGATGACTGAGCCGTGGATGCTCGGTGTCTGTATTCTGGGTGCAGGACTTTTATCAGACATGGATTTTGCAAAGGTCCTCTTCCAGTCTGGGGCTTATCTGTTCATCACCAGGGTCATTAGAAGAGCAGGACCATTAAATCTTAGGTCAAATTCATCATTTTTTAATGACTCAGAGTTTTTATGTCTTTTAAAGAAAACCTGCCCCATTCAAGGCTACAGAGATTCTCCTCCTGTTTTTGTGTGGGAATGTGCTGGTCCAGTGGACCTGGGTCCATTTCAAGTCAGCCCCTGTGTGCGGCATGAGGTAGGGGTGGGTTGGCTTTTAACCGATGGATGCAGTTTCACTTCTAGAGAATTCCCTCCCTATCTTGCCCCACAAAGGTATGAGATGGACACTCATCGCCACCTGGACAGGAAGAGAAGACACTGGAAATCAACTGGGGCCTTCCCTTCAGGACCCCTCTCGGGCGGTCGGTCCCTCCGAGAGACACAACTTCGAGCACAGAGCTGGCGTCCGGCCCTCGGCCCTGCAGCTGGACAGACCCCACCCGGCTTCCCAGCGGCCAGTGCCTGGAGCAGGCTTCTCTCTCCCACGGGGAAACCCCGGCTCTGAGCAGGGACGACATTCCCCGGGGACAGCGTCAGGCATGGACAGGGCCCGGGGGACTGAGAGCCAGGGAGGGCGCTGGGGACCCGGCCGGAGTCCCTTGGGGTGCTGCACAGGGCAGAGCCAGCTGGAGGCCACCGCCACCCCACCCCACCCGGGCTGCAGAGGAGGTGGGTGGGCCGGCCCGCAGCTGGGCCTCGTCAGGCCGGAGCCGTGGACGGGGGGGGGCCAGCTCTGGAATCCCAGTCCCCGCCACACGGGGCCACCCTGGGCAGCCTCTCCCCACCGCGCTCCAGCTCCCCACGGGGCAGGGGAGAGGTGGCCCAGGGAGCGGCCGGCTGGCCCCTCACCTCACAGGCTCCCCGCACTGACGCCAGGCATGCTGGACGGTCAGCGCCCACTGGTGAGAGCGGTCATTGTCTCTAGATGGCCCTCCTGGCCTGGGACCACCTGCAGGTGACCCAGTAACAGTACCAACAGCCCACGGGCCCAGGGCGGCCAGTCAAGGACTAGTCCATCCACACTGCAGTGGTCAACTGAGCTACATATTCCTCCCACTTGGTTTTTCTGATGACTCTGCTGAGGCTCAAAGACACTGAGTAACTCGTCCAACGTCACACAGCCCACAGACGGCAGAGGGCACCTGGCTCCGGAGCGCCCACTCCAAGGCCCTCCCTGTGCTGCCTCGGTGTTCCCACACCTCTTTCCCCCTGGTGCTCGATGCCTGGGGGACCTGTGACAGTGTCCCCTGAATGGAGATGAACACAGGTCTCCACCAGTGTGGCTGGCTGGAGCCATGGGACGGGGGACTGTGGCCATTTGGAGGGACTGGAGCAGCCCAAGACAGAGGGCTGGGGGTCACAGGCGCCTTGCCCCTGGGGGCACAGTTGTCTGGGTCAGCCTGGGGGGAGGCGGGACTGGACAGACCCCACCTGGGGCCTTCCGTGTGGACCAGGAGACACTCACCAGGACTTTCCTGCAGCCCTGTCAGAACAGAAGGATCCTGGCCACAGCCCAGGGGTCTCTCAGCAGCAGATGGCGCACAGAGGGTGGCCCAGCCACACTGCGGAAAACTATGCAGTGACGAAAAAGGCCTGACGCAGGCCCCTGTGCCGACAGGGCTCCTCCAAGCCCATTGTTCTGAGGACAGAGGACGCGGCTGGGCAGCAGTGCAGTGCGCAACCAGGGCAACCGTGTGCGTGTGCGCAGGCAGCTGGGAGCGGGCGGAACACGGGGCCAGGAGGGGAGGGGTGGACGCACTTTTAACCCTTCTAGAACTTTTTCCCACAGAACTAACAATTGTTAGATTGAGGTGCAGAGAGTGGGCAGCCCCCGGCCTGGCACCATGGAACAGCCCGAATCCCAGGGAGGCGTCTGGAGCCCCTGGTGGCGGGGGCTGGGGCTCAGGTGTGGAGGCCCCGACCCTGGAGGTGGCCCCGTCCCTGGAGGCGGCCCCATGTGCCTCGTTAGGAGCAGTTTTGGTGGGGAGCTGGGGCCAGGGTCGGGGGACGGTGGGACAGTGGAGTGGGGGGCCGCCAAGCACTTGCTCATCAGGCTCCTCCTACGGGTGGGACTGTCCTTGTCATTCCACTTTACAGACCAGGAGCCGCGAGGGCTTACCCCCTTCACAGCAAGCAACAGAACCGTGGGCTGCAGGCCGAGGCCACCTGACACCAACCACCGCCAGCCCTGCCTCCGGGGGGACCCCGGGCTGCCCACCCCACCGTCCACCCCAGACTTCCCACCTGGCCTGGACCTGGGGCCGGGAGTCTGCAGCCTGGCTTGTGGTCCACTCTGGCCCCTGCTCCCTCGTCCCTTCCAGAGTCGGAGAAGGGCAGCCAGGAGCCGCCGGCCAGTCAGCCAAGAAGGCTGGGAGTGACCACGGCCGGCAGAGCCAAGCGTCCTGGAGGGACAGGCTTCTGCATCTTAATGGACAGGCAGAGAGCCCAGCTCAAGTTGCTGCTCTGCTGGAGGCTGGGGGACAGGAGAAGGAGGGAGAGACTGGGGCCGCCGGGGCTGGGAGCTGGAGGAGCGGGGAGGCCGGCTCCTGGAGGCAGCGGGCAGGCAAGGCCTTCTCCTCCTGCCCAGGCCTCCTTGCCTCCTTCCAGGCTCCGAAACCCACTGCTCCCTCCACCTCCATCAGCCCTCGTGGCCTGCTGGGCCTTGGGGACAATTCCCGGCCATCCCCTCCCTTCCTGGTGGAGACTTTTCCAGGAGTAAACCTTGAGTCGCTGCACAAGAGCTGGCAGGCAGGACGGGAGAGGTAGATGGACACTGTCCCCGGTACTGACCACGGAACCTGGCCAGTGTGAGAGCCAGTAGGGACCCCAGCCAGGATCTGCACTGATGGCAGGACGGTGACACTAGCAAAGGCCACAGGGCAGCAAGGGGACGAGAGCGACAGGAGTTTCTGTGCTCGCCATAGTTTAACCCCAGGAACCGGATGAGGCTCAGAGAGGTTGATAACTTGCCCAAGAACACACAGCTGGAAAATGATGGTGAGAGATCAGCTCCCTCCTCAAATAGAGAAGAAGAGCGAGGCTCAGAGAAGGGCAGAGACCAACTCCAAGTCACACAGCGAGTCAGAGGCAAGGCAGGGGCCCTGACTCGCAAGACAGTGCCCTCCCTCTGCTCCATGCCAGGCCCCTGTTATTCCAAAAGCCTGGACCCCAGCCTGAGCCTCATTCTCTCAAGGAATCCAGCCTCTACTCACAGAGGCTTGGGGGACAGAAAAAGAGGGAGACAGCCTCTTCTGACCTGTTCCTCTTGGGACATTCCCTCCCCACACGCCCCATACCCACCCTGGAGCTGGTACACAGATGAGTCCTTACAGGGGACTCCGTGCCTCCCCCTCTGGTCACCAAAGCCTGCCCTCTGTGCTGTCCCCGCTCCCCCTGCCACCCACCACCCACTGCTCCTCCACTCCAGCCACGCCTCTGTCCTTTCTGTCCCCTCCCCCTGCAGCCTGACAGGCCCATTCCAGACTCAGGGCCTTTGCACGTGCCGCTCCCTCTGCCAGGAACCCTCTCCCCAGCCTCCCACAGCTCCCTCCTGGGCTCCAGTGCGCCGGCAGCGTCCTCGGGCCTCATGCTCCTCTGAGTCCTCTTGTCTGTGCCCGTTGCCCTGAGCTGGAGGCTCGGCTGGGCCAAGTCCAGGTGCCACCTGTTCTTCCCACATCGTGCTCATCTGGGACACACGGCCCCAAGGGGCTGAAGGATAGGCCCAAGGCCATGCAGGGAGGTGGCCAGGGAGGCGGCCAGCAGGGCCCTGCCGAGCGGCTCACGCTCTGGAAATGGCAGCAACGGCCGTCACTACTGTCCTGGTCACTACTGTCCTGGTCACTACCGTCCTGGTCACTACCGTCCTGGTCACTACCGTCCTGGTCACCACCGTCCTGGTCACTACCGTCCTGGGCGTGGTTGATGTCCGAGGCCCGTCGGGGGCTGCAGTCAGGGAGCCCAGTGGGGGCCCGAGGCCAGTCTGGGCTCAGCCTCCCCCACTCCCTCTGCCCCCACCCAGTGCTCATCCTGCAGACCTCTGGAGGGTGTCCCCTGCGGTGGCTGCAAGGTGACATTAGTCCACAAAGACACAATGCACCCCGCGCCAGAGTCTTGCCTCTCGTTCACCAGAGTCCAGGCCCGGCTCCCAGAGCAGCAGCCTCGGGCTCCCTTCACCCCTTCACCCCACACCTCCCCCAGGCTCCTGGGTCTCGGGTCCCGTGCTTCAAGCCCGTGGAAGGAGAAGGAGGCTGCACCGTGGGACTCAGTCCCAAGGCCACAGCAAGGGAGGCTGGGGACGCCGGGCCACGGGCCGGGGGGTTGCTCAGGGCCTCCCTAAGTTGCTGAGGCTGGCTCTGAACTCGCGATCCTCCTGCCTCAGCCTCTGGGTGGGTGGGATCACACACATGCACCACCACAGCAGATTTCCTACGGGGCCCTGGGACCGCAGGGAAGGATCTGCAGAGAAAGGCTGTGTGGCTGCTGGCCACAGGGCCCCAGGCTGGTGCGTGGTGCCCCCTTTCTCCTGCCAGCCTCCTGGGCCACAAAAGTGAGTCTCTTGTCCCCTCTGTGGAGCCACAGGTGCGATAGGTGCCAGGTCACCCCCTGCGGGCGGGAGGGGCAGGTGGGGACGCAGGTGCGCTGGCTGAGACTCCTCCAGGCAGGGCAGAGGCTGGGGGTGAGGGCCTCATCTTCTCGGGGTCACAGGACAGAGGAGGGTCAGGATGGGCCAGTGTCCTGGCGAGGCCACCGCCGGGCCTGAGCGCGGGGCAGACGCGGCCCAGAGGAGCCTGACGCACTTTTCATGGCTTGTCCTCTGTCCGCAGGACGGTCCCCTCGCTGGACGGCTCCTCTGAGTCACCCTTCCCTGTGAGGAGCCGCGGGTAAAGGACCACGGGGGTCCCTGCTGCCACACACCCAGGCCCTGGCTCCACCCCAGCACCCCCAACACCAGAGAAAGGAGCTGGCGCATGTCCCCGTCGGGCAGGAGGTGCCCAGGGCGTGGGAGGCTGGCCTGACGGGAGTGGCCATCGGCCGACGCAGCACTTCCCGGGAGTCATGGGGACTTGGGACGGAAAGGCACATCCCTCTGTGGAGCGTTTGGATACTAAGGAACAGGGACTTAGCGGACTCGCAAAGCACAACCGCCACTTCCTCCAGCTTAGGGCTCACTGGTCCACACTTGTCACATGGCCGCTCAGCTGTCTGAGAGACAGAAAGGGGGACATTTGACCACCCAGCCTTGGTGACAGGAGGAGGCAGATGGGCTCTGAATTAATCAACCCCCCATGAGGCACTTCTACCCCTGGGTCTTGGTCCTTCAAGGAGGAGGGGACATTGGAAGACACAGTCCACTGCGACACGAGAGCCCCTCTAAGAATGGAATCGATTCTAGTGAGTTGTTAGAGATGCTGGATCCAGCCACACCTGAAGGTCGCCACTCCTGGACGTCTGTATTACACATGCAAAATAATAACAATAATGATTACACATAGACAGTCCTCTGCTGACCCCACTGAAGCTGGGCCTGACCTCTTCCCCTCGGCAGGAGAGGCCCCGTGGTGGAGAGGCTGGCCCTGGAAGTTTGGAATCTGGCCGTCCGGTCCCAGTCCTCCTGCTGCCAGCAGTTTGCTTTGGGCAGTTTCACCTCCGAGTTCTTGATGCTCAACCTCTACAGGGGGCTGCTGTGTGGAGCAGGTGAACCGCCCCATGATGGACGGGCCCTGGTGACTGCCTCCTTGCCCCCGCTGTGTGGATAGTTGAGGAGCTGGAGGTGCCAGCTCCAGCTGTGCCCACTGTGGGGCTCATCTCTTCCCTTCACAGCAGAGTTCTGGACGCCCAGGACTCTGCCCAAGTATTTCTATGCCCCTAGCCCAAGGCAGGGCACACAGTAGGTGCTCAGGAAATGCTGGAATGAGAGAGCACAATACTTCCTCCATCTAATCCATAAACATGTATTTAGCACCTACTGTATGCAAGGTACACTGAAGGCAAGCGGGATGCAGGGGTGAGGGCTCAGGTGGAGCTCTTGCTCTCCAGAGCTCAGGGCCCCACGGAGGAGAGCTGGGTCTAAACGGGTGACCCCACCCCTGAATTCACGTGCTGCAGCGGAACCCCCAGGGTGACAGTGTCAGGAGGCGGGCCTCTGAGGTGACCGGGCCACGGCAGTGCGTCCCTCTTGACTGGAAACAGCTCCCTTATGAGAGAGGCCCGAGAGACCCCTGGGCCCCACGTGAGGTCCCAGCGAGAAGTCCCCGTGGGGACCAGAAGGTGGGTGCGCTCGGGCGCTCTGCCTGCGCCTTCCCCGCGGCCCCGCAGCCTGGGCACTGAGAGCCGAGCTGCCGCGGTTCCTAGGCCTCCCGGGCGCAGCCTGCGCAGACCCCGGGGAGGAGGACCAGCAAACCCCGAGCAGAGGACCTGGGAACAGTGACCGGTGGCCAGGTGGCGCAGAGACGCCAAAGCGAGGACAGGAAAGGGCTCATGGGGGCGCGCCCCTGCAGGGACCTGGGAGCCCCCCGGGGTGGCCACACGCGCCAGGAACCGGGCTTCCGGGCCCAGGAGAGCCCTGCAGAGCCCCGAGGTGGGCTTCAGTGACCGGAAGCCGGCAGATGAGCAGAGAGGTGGGGAAGCTGCGCAGGCGCCGGCCTCTCCTCCCCCGTGTGGGCCTCGCGGGGCCTCCTCCTCGGCTGCCAACGCTCAGAACGGCCTTTGCCAAGGAGGCGACATCTGCAGGAGCACACGGCCTTTGGGGCTTCCAGGGGGCCTGGCCCGTCCTGCCCCGGGCTGCACCCCGCGGGTCTCCACAGCGCAGTCCTGCGGGAGGGGAATTGCTGAGTCATGAGGTAAGTGTATGTTAACTTCACAAGAGGCTGTCCATCTGTCTCCCACAATGGCCACCACTTTGCATTTCCACCCGTGATGGGCAACTCAGTTCCTCTTCCTCCCCGCCTCCCAGCACCTGTCGCCAGCGACTGAACCTGAGGGTGGTTAACCTCTGAGCCACATCCCCAGCCCTTTTTATTTGGAAACAGAGACTCGCCAGGTTGTTTAGGGCCTTGCTAAATTGCTGAGGCTGGCCTCCAACTTTCCTGGGAGTTGCATCCCAGGGTCGCCTGATCCTGAACACCTGTTCACGTGGGTCTTGGCCATGTCTCTTCTTTCATTGAGCTTTTGTTCAAAACTTGGCCCGTCTTTTCTTTGGGTTGTTTTCTTATTACTGCATCTTGAGATCTCTGTGCATCTTCCAGACGTACATTATGAAATTTATGCTTTACAAATATCTTCTTCTAGTCTGTGGCTTGTTCTTCTCCTTATTATCTTATTAGTATCTTCAGAGGAATGAAAATGATTCATTCTGATGACGTTTAATTCACCCATCTTCCATGATTCACGGCCTGATCTGAGAAGTCTTGGCTGAAGTTTTGTGTTTTTAAACCTTAATGATAGACCACAAACCTCTTCGTCCAATATTCTCGCTTTTAACAACCCTGTAAGACCCCATGCCATGAGCCTGCAATGTTTTCCTGCTGTGAAGGAGGAAGTTCTAGGCAGAGGGCCGCCAAGTCCCAAGACTGGACCTGCGGGCTTCCCAGAGGCTCAGCTGACCGCCGGGCGCCCGTGGACACACGGTCCACCACCGCTCAGTCAGGACAGGCCTGCGGGGAAGTGTCCTTGTCCTCCGGAAACAAGCTCAACATGGAGCCTGAGGGTCGCAGCCAGGAGCTGGGCCATCAGAGGGGGAGCTGGGCGGGGGGCATCAGCTCTTCCCTCTAGCGCTGCCCCAAGGCTGGTGGCTTAAAGCAAAAGTCACCCTTTCTCAGCTCTCTGGGTCCCCGAGCTGGCCAGAGTCTAGGCTGGCCCTGGGCTGCTCGGTCGGGGGGGGGGGGGGGGGGAGGGATGGAGGCCTCGGGTGCATTCACCTGGTGGTCACGCCCCTCCAGGGAGCATGCGCGGGAGAGTCCCAGCGCAGGACCCTGCCCAAGCCTGGCCTTGGAAAAACGTCGCCAGAGCCAAACAGTTCACAGGGCCAAAGCCAGGGCGAGGGAGGAGGCCCTGCAGCAGAGAGGCCGGCAGGGACCAGCGGGTCTGGGGTGGGGTTCAAGTCTCCCACAGAAGCAAACCCTGGTGTCCAACCAGGAGGGATCACGGGGAAGATCCCTGCAGGCAGCCCCCGCGTCACCCTGACCCGGCGCTTAGAGACAGACATTGCGCTGAGGAGGGCAGTTCCTGATCCGAGTCCACGAGAAGAGGTGACTGTCCTGTTAGGTTACCTTTGCTGGCCAGCAGGTTGGCCCCGCGGGAAAGCCAAGTCCCGGGTGGACCGCAACAGCAGCAGGCGAGGAGGAATGGAAGAACCGAACCGGCCCAGAGATCCGTCCGCCGAGGGCTGGGTAAACAAACAGCGGCTAATGATAGATGCCGCGGCCATAGCAGCGAGAAGATGACCTGGGTCACAAGACCTCTGTGTGTAATTTGGATAAATCTGGAAAACACATAGCGCAGGCAGAACACTGCAGCCTGCGTAATAGCATGTATTTAAGTTTTGAAAACACAAAAAAACATGATGCGCTGTTGTGCACTGAGCCGTGTCCCCAGGGGTGGGAGGGAGAGGAAGGAGGCCGGCCTCACCTGGGGCCTTTGGTTTCTTTCCAAATCTAGGACAAATAGGCCCAAGGTTGACACGTGCCAGTGGGAGGATGGGATGTGGGGGATGTTGTACTGTCTTGAGCATTTGTCTGATTTCCCAGGCGGTGCACCAGGGATTGAACTCAGGGGCACTCCACCACTGAGCTGCATCCCCGCCCTATTTTGTATTTTATTTAGAGACAGGGTCTCACCGAGCTGCTTAGTGTCTCGCCATTGCTGAGGCTGCCTTTGATCCTCCTGTCTCAGCCTCCCCAGCTGCTGGCATTACAGGCTTGGGCCATCTGAATTTGTCTCCTCTTTTTTCCAAAAAGATAAGTCCAAAATAAGTAAAAAACAAAATCCAGAAAATGGTAAAATGGTTTACAGCTGCTGCTGCTTCTTCTTCTTCTTCTTCTTCTACTACTACTAGAAATCCCACCAAAAAAAAAAAAAAACCCATATGCAATGCCAGGCGCAGTGCACGCCTATAATCCCAGTGGTTCCAGAGGCTGAGGCAGGAGGATCTCGAGTTCAGTGCCTCGCTGTTACTGGGGCACTAAGCAATTCAGCACCACCCTGTCTCTAAAAAAATATAAAATCGTGCTGGGGATGTGGCTCAGTGGCCCAGTGCCCAAGGGTTCCCTCTTTGACACTCCCTTCCCCTCAAAACCCCACCATCTGCATCTACAGGGGGCAGGAGGTGGTGGAGGGACGCCCCCAGGACCCGAGCTGTGCTCCTGCCTCTGGCTGTTGGTGGCACAGGCTGCGCTGACTTTCTCCCGCTTGACAATGTGGACTTTCTGACTGTTCCAGGAGGGACACGCTGTGCTTGTTTAATAAAAACAAACAAAATACAGAGGGGCTGTTGGTTCTGTGGGTCACAGGCTCCTCTGGGCCTCCACCGGTCCCAGGTTCCAAAAGAGACCTGCCCTTCGACCTGCCCGTTCCTCATGTCCTGGAGTGAGCGCCAAGGCGGGCTCAGTGGCCGCTGAGCTCCCCAGGCCTGAGAGAGGACAGGCGCGGCTGGGGGCCCGGGCTGGGCAGGGACGAGGGGGCCCAGATCTTCCACCCAGCTCCCCTGAGGACCAGAGCCGGGCAGTCCCGCGGTGGAGAGGGGAGACTGAGGCCAGGGAGGGCACCTAGAAAGAGGCAGCGTCGCTCACAGCGGAGGCTGCTGCGTCCGAGGCCCGTCTGCTGGGACTGGGCGCTGGGACTGGGTGACTTGGGACAAATCCCCTCGCACTTAGGGGCCAATTTCTCTGGCAGGCCCAGTGGGAATCGTTCTGCCTCCTCCTGAGCCTTGAGCTGTCACAGGGTCTGTGCAAAGGGGCTCCGGGTCCTTCCAGTGACAGCCAGGGGACACTGATACCACCCGTGGAGAACTCGGGTGCCGAGCACTTGAAGGCCTTTTGAACCCAGCCTCCCCTGGCCAGCGGACCTCTCCAGAGTGGCCTCAGTTGTGTTTCCCATCGGGGGCCACCGCCTGCCCCTCCCCTTGAACTTGGCCGTGACTCTGACTGCCCCTGGGAACAGGAGGCAGAGGAACCCTGCCCGGCGTGACTTTGTGTGTCTTCTGCCGACACTGTCCCTGGAGATTCTTGCTCTTGGAGCCCCGGCCACGCGAGGGGGCAGATGTCATTGTCCGGGGGGGTGACAGTCTGCTATGTGGGTAAAGGAGCTTCAGTGACTCGCGACCTCAGCCTTCGAGTGGCTGCTTCAACGCCCACAGAGCAGAGCTGAGCCTCTGCTGAACCTGTCGGTGGCCACAGAGGCGTGAGCGTTTGGGTCGGCTGATTTGTCACTGTGACCCAAACACCCGACAGGCACAACGGAGAGGGGGAAAGGTTTATTTGGGCTCATGGTTTCTGAGGTTCAGCCCACAGTTGGCCGACTCCATGGCTCTGGGCCCAAGTGAGGCAGGACATCACAGGTGGGGGGACAGCCGCCCTGGTGTGGCACCGGGGAGCAGAGAGGAGAGCTCCACTCACCAGGGACCCAGCCTGAAGCCCACGGCACGTCCCCAGGGACCCCTTCCTCCAGCCACACCTGAGGACAGTCACCCCCAGTTCACCCTCCTCAGTGGATCGATCCTCCGATTGGGTCCCGGCTGTCACCGTCCCAGGGCTCCCGCTCCAGCACCCCTGCGTGCTCACACCTGAGCGGCGGGGGACGCCTCCGGTCCAGACCCTCACAGTGCGCCAAGTTGAGTGCCTTGTGACCCAGTGCAGGGACCTAGACCCCGGGCCCCGCCCACGGAGGACCCTTCTCCCCGCAGACGCAGAAGCCGGGTCTCACCTGCCAAAGGGGCAGGATCAGGGTTCAGCCCTGGGGCCCCCTGAGCGCTGGGTCCGGCTCACAGCGGAGGCCACGCCCACCCCGACTCATCCTGAGGCTCTGGGTCTGGGGGTGGAGGCAGCTTACGGGGGACCCCAGGTCTGTACCGCGCTGTTCGGTCCCGAGGCCATCACCTGGCAGCCATTGACAGGCGCATGGTGAGGTCCTGGCAGGAAGTCCTGGGGCTGAGGACAACCCCGGGGGACAGTCTGTCAGAGTCCCCAGGAGGCCAGATGTGAATCTTTGGAGCAAGTAATCAGTGTCCCCTCCACATCCACCCTGGGCCCTGAGATGTGGGGCCAGAGGAGCCTCGGACGGCAGGAAACTGGGGTCCAACTGATGACAGCCGGCCAGCAGTGGGGACCCAGTCTGGTGACAATCCTCTTCTTCTGAATGCAGATACCTGATGAGCCCAGATGGGCTTGTGGTCCCCCTCATTCCCAGGAAGAGATCAGTTTCTTTCAGGACCAGAGATCCTGGTGTGGCTCTGGGCTGTGGCCTTCCTGGTGGACATGAGTTTCCTGGTGACCTAAATGAGCCCTGAGGACCCTAAACCCCAGTGACTCTGACGCTCCCCTGGTTCATGGCGGGAAATGGATTCACTTGGCTAATGGCCAGGCTGGGCAGGCAGTGGGCAGGGGACAGGTGCTTCGTGCCCACCAATGTCCAACCCCCTCTGGTCACTTCACCCCACATCAGTGCCTTTGGGTCCCACGAAGTTGACCTGAACCCACAGCTCCAGGCCTGGATCCATGGCCCAGTCGGATGAACCCAATTATCCCATTCCTCTGGCTATAGTGACCAGTCCAGGAATGGCCTTGTGACCTAAAGTGGAACTGTCCCCAGAGGTATCAGGAAACAGGCAATCCATTTCAGGGATTGATAGATTGCAGCTGCTGCTACCAGCGGTGGTAACTGTCAGAGGGTGAAGCCCACAGAGGAAAATCAGGGCCTGGGGCGGGAGGCGCGGGAATCCCAGTAGCATTTAAACACCTAGATCCAGCCATATCTGAAGCCAGACCCCTTGAACTTTTCAGTGACACTGGCCAATCAGCTCCTGTTTCGCACGAGCTGAGCAACAGTGAAAGTCTTCAGATGTCATTAGTGTGTTCTCCAGGCTCCGTCTCCATGGTAGCCACAGGCTGGCAGAGTCAAGTGACCTGGCCTCCAGCTCCAGCTCCCTGCCCGCCTCAGGAGTGGGGATTATTGGTTCCATAAACGCTCGTGGAAACTGCAGTGAGCCTGAGCACAGGACAGGCGGCACTCAGATCCTAGCAGAGGGGAATGGTGACAGCTGTCATTTATTGAGCACATAATGTGCAGCAGGCTCTGTGTCAACCCCTTTCTGGGGATGAGCTTTTTAACCTCTTAGGCAACATGACTAGGCAATGAAGAAGAAGCCGAGGGTCAGAGGGAGGTTGAGCAAATTGGGCAAAACCACACCCAACAGGCACAACCAGGATTCCAGTCCAGACAGACTGGCTCCAGTCCACCCTCCACAGAGAGGAGAGGGCAGGAGGTCTGATGGGACAGCAGGGACAGGGACAGGGCAAGGGAGAAGCTCTCCTGGGCAGAGCCAGCTCTGTCATCTCTGGGCCCCGGACAGAACGCAAGTGGCTTCTGAATAGGTCATGAACGATGATACCGTCTCCTCCCGGCTCGTAGCCCTCAGCATCCCTGTGAGACACCCGGCTGCCTGAAGCCACCAGGGCAACCCAGGTGCTACAGGGGAAGGAGGAAATGACACTCAGCACAGAGGTGATCTGTCGGCAGCCACAGTGACTGGAGCAATAAGGAAACAAGGAACAGCAAAGCTCTGGAAAGTGAGAGCAGCGTGTGCAAAGGTCCTGAGGCAAAGCACTGAGAAGGCAGAGCTGAAGGGAAGGCACAGAGGTGGGCAGGGCCGGCTTGGAGACTCTGGGGCCCATTTTGGGTCCCAAGCAGACGGGGCACACCACCACATCCACTGGGCACTTGTGTTCCTGCCTACATCCCTCCTGCAGAGGGGTAAAGCTGCTTCCTCATGTGATTTTGGACAAATCACTCAGTTGCTCCAGGTGGAGGTCAGTTTTTCCCTTTTATAAAATGAGGAGAATAAAGCTCCGGCCTAACTGGGATCATCAACCTGCTCCGCCAGCACCGTCCTCGTGACAGCGCCGCCCACTCTGGGCTGGGCTGCACCCGGCACTGGGGTGTGTGCGTCTGGCCCTGTAGCAGTGCGCTTCCCCCTCGCGGGGCCTCGTCCACCCTGGAGGGAACTGAGGCAGCGCTGGCCCTGCGCACACAGGAAGGCCAGGCCCTGCTGGTGGCCAGAGCCCCACACCTGACTCAGTGTCCCCAGGCCCCCAGGTGAGCCCTGTTCAGGAGGACCGCTGCCCGTTCAAATCTCCACCAGGATTCGGGAAAACACAGCACGGCACAGCCCAGCCCGGTGGACCGCGGGAAAGAGGCAGAAACAGAGGCCCACTGACCTGGCCGTGTTGGCCCGGCAACTGTGGCCCCAGGGACACAACCTGCCCTCCTGGGATCTGAGCTCCGTGGGCTGGGGGCGGAAGACACACCGGCATGGAACAGAAAGCTCTTCTCCCCACAATCCACCACCTCACTCCAGCCCTAGGCAGCCCCTGGACAGCCTAGCCCAGGACGTGACAACTCCAACTCATTATGTCACAGCGGCTTAGCCAGGGCCAGCCCCAGGGCACGACATCACCCAGGCCCAGGGAAAAGTGAGGACAGGAGCCAACCCCAGGGGCACCCACTTCTCTGGCCTCGCCCACCCCCTCCCCTCTTTGTTCTGGGGCTGGGGGTCCCTCCCTGGAGTTCAGCTGTCCCAAGGAACCAGAGGGGACGGTGGAGGGGCTGGGAAGGGGGAGGCGCTGGGTCCTTGGGGGGGGGCGCGGGGGGGGGGGGGTGATGTCTGTGTCTCCCCTCCCCTCCCCTCCCCCCTCTGTCCCCTCCCCTCCCCTCCCCCCCTCTGTCCCCTCCCCTCCCCTCTGTTCCCTCCCCTCCCCTCCCCTCTGTCCCCTCCCCTCTGTTCCCTCCCCTCCCGTCCCCTCCCCTCCCCTCTGTCCCCTCCCCTCCCGTCCCCTCCCCTCCCCTCCCCTCTGTCCCCTCCCCTCACCTCCCCTCTGTCCCCTCCCCTCACCTCCCCTCTGTCCCCTCCCCTCTGTCCCCTCCCCTCCCGTCCCCTCCCCTCTGTCCCCTCCCCTCCCCTTCCCTCCCCTCTGTCCCCTCCCCTCCCCTCCCCTCCCCTCCAGCAGGGAGGCCAGGCCCCGCTGGACAGCAGAGGTCCCGAGGCGTGGAGGCTGAGCCAGGCCTGTGGGCAGGAGCGGGAGGAAGGAAGGGACGCGAGAGGACAGCAGTGAGGGGTGCCTGGGGGTGGGCGCGGAGGCCAGGGCGACAGGAAGCCCAGCAGCTGGACCGAGGAGCATAAATAGCCCCGCGCAGAGCCGGCACCGGGCTGGGCGGCGCTCACTCGGCAGGGGCTGTGCTGTCCCCGCGGTGGCCTGAGCACCGGCAGCGCTGACCCCCACCCCCGCCCGCACCGTGTCCCAGATGCTCTCCCGGGCAGCCATGCTGCTGGGCGGCCTCCTCCTCGCGGTGGCCACCATGATTGCAGCCCAAAGGAGTGGACCCGAGGCGGCTGCGCAGTGCCAGGTGCACCTGGTCCAGAGCGGCCCGTGCAGCTACACCTTCGTGCTGCCGGACCCGCAGCTCTGCCCGCTGGGGGACCCCGGGAGCCCCGACAGCCTCCAGAGGGACGTGTCCCCCACAGCGCCCTCGGCCTCCCTGGGCGCCTGGCGGGCCCAGCGGATGCGACAGCTGGAGAAGGCGCTGGAGAACAGCACGCTGCGGCTGCAGAAGGTGAGTGTGGCCACCTGCGACCTCGGGGACCTCCGAACCCGCGGGCGATCGGTCACCCCAGGACCCTCCCTGGGCAGAGACTGGATGTGAGGCTCCAGGCAGGGCCCGAGGCCACACAGCAAGGCCAGGCCGCCTCAGAACAGGAAAGCAGGCTCTTTGCGGCTGCCCTGGATTCATTCATTCACGTGCTCAGTGGAACCTCGTTGCGCCCTTGCCACAGACGGGTCCGCCCCAAGTGCAGGGGTCCAACAGACACAGTGGGGGGGACAGCCCCTCTGGGTGAACCAGGGAGAGGCATAGAGGTGTCTACTGTGTCTGATGGGGACCCAAAATGGGAGAGGAGTGTGGGGCAAGTGGTGGCCGGGGCTGGACATCTGAGGTCAGACCACTGGAGAGCGGGGTGACGGAGAACAGAGCATGACCAGGCAGAGGGCCCAGAAGCAGCCAGGGCTACACAAAAGGGACAGGGTCGTCACCTGGGGAAGGCACGGTGGCCAAAGCAGGCAGAGCAGAGAGCGAGAGGGAGAAGAGGGTCCAAGGTGGATCCCCAGAGGCGTGGGCAGGGCTGGCCGTGAGGCCCTGTGGGTCACTGGACGGCTCTGCTCTGAGTGTCGGGGACCCAGCGTGGAGTCCTGAGCGGGCAGCAGCCAACTCCCAGCTCATTGCAGGGGGCAGGAGGGACTGCAGGGGCCTCCAGGGGAGGACATTGTGGCCCCGCAGCCGCCAGGCGTCAGGTGACAGGGCTTGCGGCAGGAGGGCCTGGGCGCGGGGTGGGTGGGGTCCTGGCATGTTGGGAAGGGGCGCCGACCAGCTCTGGGGGTGGAGTAGGTGTGCCGTGGTGGACAGATGGTCGTGGGGTCACCGAGGGCACCCGTCCTCTCAATTCTTTCAGCAAACACTGAGCACCTACCAGGAGGCCCAGGTGGGCTCTGGGCACAGGGAACAGGCAGCCTTGGGGCGGCAGGAGGCAGGCAGGACCCAAGGGGTCCAGGAGAGAGCTGGCAGGGCCACTGTGGGCCCATGGCAGGAGGAAGAGGCCCAGGACACGGGACAGTCTGCGTGGAGGGCGCGGCAGCCCTGAGCCAGCTCAGGACGAAGTTAACAGCAGCTGGACTTGACAGGGGAAGAGGCAGGGGCTTGGTGTGTCCCGCCTCACACCTGGCAGACGGTTTGGGCGGCACTGACCAGCAGACACCTCTGCTCCCCCAGTGCGTGGGCATGGGCTGGGCAGTTGGACTCGGGCGCCCACAGACAGCGCACCTGGGGTGACGGGTGGAGCTCTGAGAGGATCACATGTGAGCCGAGTCCCCTCCGTCTTCCAGAGGACGGTCCCAGCACCCTGTTCACCCTTCTCCAGGCAGGCCAGGTGCACGACGGTGCCCAGGTCGGGCGGCCCCGCACACAGCCCTGCCACTGCTTCTGCCGGCCTCCTACGGCCCCGCCAGCTCCTCTGTCCCACCTGCCTGCCGGCCACACCCGGTCCCTCTGGCCTCCACCCGGCAGCCAACCCAATGCCCAGCCAGCTGCCTGGGTGTCTCCCAAGCAGCTGTCACCGAGACCTATGGGAGAGTCCACAGACAGAGAGGCTCCTCCTCCTCCAGCCTGACTCCACCCCCCACCCAGACGCTCCAGACAGGGACCCCTCCTTAATGAGGAGTGGGGGCGGAGGGTGACCCCTCAGGCTCTGGGAAAGGAGGGTCTCCCTGGGCAAGGCCACTTCCCTGCCACCCCACGAGACCCTCAGACTTCTCTGCTGGTCCTTCCCTTGAGCATCCGCTCACAACCAAGTCCCTCGT